>NC_135570.1:11315321-11335321 GCF_964340395.1 Glandiceps talaboti
TACACACAGTTTCACATTCACACTTTAAATATATATGTATATATAACTTTATTGCCAGATACAAAATAACACAAGTTAGTAAAGAAAGTATGATTACATAAATAAATGGGAAAGGGATCACAAAATAGTTGTCTGCCAACTAATCAAGTCCAACCCCACCAAAACATGTAATATTAATAATCAGAATACAAATATTATTTGGGCATTTTCACTGTTCCATTCTTACATTTTACATTTTCAGAACTTCTACAAATAAAGAAAAGGAAGAAAAAAACAAATAACCCCACCCCCCAAAAAACAAACAAACAAACAAACAACAACAACAACAACAACAACAACAACAAAACAAACAAACTCTAACACCCCAAAAACACAAACACACATACATATACACAAATACATAAATCATATTGCCATCAAATTATTTTTAACTTGTAGACTGTAAGTATTACTTGTATTCTTGTTTAAATTCACATCTCCTATGACTGACCAGTAAAACGACTGTATGTTTGTATTTATGCAGTCTCTCAACGGTTCAGATGGGACCTGTCATCACCGCCGTGAGAGAAAACATGCAAACTTTACTGAAAGATGTTGATCTTAGCACAGCAGATGAAGCTTCCATCGAACTGATGAGACTAAACGAAAGTAATCGACAACAAATGATCAAAGGGGAATCTTTACAGACTGCAGACGAGGCGGCACAGGTTGTGATCAACATCATCGAAGAACAACAACCAAAGTTCCGTTACCAGGCTTCAGAAGCTATCCGTGTCATGATTAGCAGGAAGCTTGTTGATCCAACAGGGGAAGGCGCTGTCAATAATTCCATTAAAAACTTCTTGACAGAATGCTGAACTAAACCAAACTGAGTTTTACACCCTATAAATTAGTTTTACCTGATAGTGAAATATTTCATTCTGCCATTGTATTATTCCCTGTCGCATTATGACTACAATATCTATCTCCCCATCTTGAGGGAAACTCGTTGAAATTCATGGATGTTAGATCGCCCTCAAACTGTCACACCTGTCATTATCCAGCAACAAATTGACCAGTCACAGACTTCCTTTTTACATGTCAACTACTTTTCCACGTCACTGAATTTAACTTTGAAGTTGTTGAAAGGTATTTTGACACATCTTCAAAAGCAAAACATTAAAAATATTCTTAGTGGAAAGGTCTGGTATACTTGATTACTTTACCAGTCTAGTCAAGGCAGTTACGAAAGGTGTTAAATCGTGGTGCTCCTCTATAGTGAGCGAAGTGTGAAGGTGCATGTAGTAATCCATCACAAACTGACAGGCTGTTGTCATCGGACTGCACTGATATGCAAATGTCCAACCAGGACTCCACCCCTAGTCTGTTCAAACTAAAATCGTGTGGGGACGCGGCGATGTCACAGACTATAGCAGGTTTTCACTAGTCTGGATGCTAACATGGTTTCTAACTAAACCACGTCTAGTCAAAGTCCCTCAATTAGCACAGAAAATTGTTCATCCAATCAGTGAACCCCAACTGCTATAGTGATGTAAATAATGCATAAGTAGCACACTGAGCTGACAAATATACCATATTTGGACATTACATAACTTCCCCAATAAACTTTATGAGGGACTGCCTTATTGGTTAGAATTTTGTGATTGATTAACAAAGACTAAATTGTATGTCATGCATCTCAGGACTTCTAGAGTAAAGACTTTGACTATACTGTGAGTGTAGGTGTAAATGATAAAGATACTGTATAGGAACTATACTGTGAGTGGAGGTGTAAATGATAAAGATACTGTATAGGAACTAGACTGTGAGTGGAGGTGTAAATGATAAAGATACTGTATAGGAACTAGACTGTGAGTGTAGGTGTAAATTGTATCTATACTGTATAGGAACTAGACTAGGTTGACATTGACTGAAAATACAATTAAATCACTAGACACGGCAGTACGCCAGCTAATACCGCACAAAAGGACGTGTGTACATGTTATGTGTAAACAAGGTATGGAAGGGGAAACAGCGACTAAACATACATTTGTTCACTTTTTGAGTGTGAGAGGCTGTCAATGGATTTAGAACTCAAAATGACACACATTTTGGCTATGAGCCTTTGAATGGCTTCATTAATGATTTGCGTTTGAGACTTTAGTTCATTGACCTTGAGAGTTCTGTTCAATGAGTTTGAGAGTTCTGTTCATTGAGTTTGAGAGTTCTGTTCAATGAGTTTGAGAGTTCCATTCATTGAGTTTGTGAGTTCTGTTCACTGAGTTTGTGAGTTCCGTGTATCATCCACTCAAATAATACAGTACCAACATGGACATTAACTTTGTGCTTTCTAAGCTAAATATGGCAATAATTCGGGCAATAAGGTCATCTGATCATTCCCGGGAATCACCATCAGATTCACCGGCGCCAACGGCCATCTTGAGGTAGTGCCATCAAAGAAGTCAGAACCATTAGGTGAATATTGCAATTTAATATACACTTATGCTTTTCCAGAGGCTGTAATGGGTTGTATGTTCCCTGAAAGTAAGGCGTTGACTGAAAAATGTGTGGACATTGTCAAAATACTTTTTGAGAGAAAGAGAGCATGAGAAAATCGGTTAAAATGCATTAATTTGGCATTTGCATTTTGAAGAATTGGCGTGTTGCATGCTGGGTAATAAATGACGATTTTAAAGCATCGTTACTGTGGTCTGTGAACCCTGTGTTACATTTCTATGACAACTACTAGTTTTACGAAAAGGAATGCAATGTTTCACATTTCGCCAGCGGCACCATGGTCTGCACAATTTCGATTGTCGGTGCATAATGGCGTATATCAGCGGATTAACAGCACAAGCCGACTTGGCAAAAAGTGAAGGAATTATTGAAATGGCGACAAGGTAAGAACTGTTGTGTCCAATACACATCAACAAAATGGAGAACAAGCTGTACGGTGTCCAGGCAACGGTGAAAGAAATAACCATCCAAAGACACATCTGTAAAATATACAGAAAAAGAAAAAAAGGGACTGTTACAACTTTTTTTGACCGTCTCAAATAAAAGAGTGGTCAAATGAACCAATATCAGACATGAACCTGCCTTCTTTAGTAGTTAGTGGACCTACTAATATTCCATGTACTGTTTGTACATATAGCTATATTTTTTGGTCACATGCAAAACTTGTCTAATATTACGTTCACATTTATGGATGTCAAAATAGATAGAGACTTTGAAATTCTTTTACATACATACTAGTCTAGTTTCTGACAGGGACTGTATTATGTACTACAATGTACTTCATCACTATCCCAGGGCTGAAGTATATTGTAGTACGTAAAACAGTCCCTGTCAGGAATTTATATACTTGTTTGTAGATTACCTTTGTTAAATTTCTCTGTGTTTTTATTACTTTTTTTTCACTCCTTTTGCATTTCCAGCGACCACGTCTTCTTTCTAAAGCTTTAAATCCATTCTTCCATATTCTTATGTAAGAATAAGTTATGAGGATTATTTGGGCGCCATAGCAACTGATGAAAATAGTACAGTTGAATGAAATGGCAGATGTGTTCCTACTGAACCAATCGATAGAACATGCCGTCTCGTATGGATCAAGGGCGTATTTACTCCAACCAAGCAATGGCGCTGTACACCAGAACAGTGAATACATCCAGGAGCACAATAAGGCGAAGGTGATTGGGTTTTTACGTGTGAACATCAAATCTGATAATAGAAAGAATGTAGTGTCAGATTACAGTAGCCACTAACAGTCTACAGGCATTGGGTCAGAGTTGATATATGCTGTGTTTACAGTGATTCCAATACTAAGACACTAGATAAATTATATACCTTCCATAAGGCGATATCGTGGGTTTTTTTTACATCTCACACAACTTTTATTTTAATCTAATCTTAATTCAATCTTTGATTTCATACTTTCACCGTCTAGTCAAGCCTGTGACTCTTGCACACAATTATGTGCTCCCCCCCCCCACAGTGTTCATATTAACATGATTATGTCGTCACGTCCCCAGATGATTTTAGTTTAAACAGACAGGAGGTGGAGTCCTGGTTGGACATTTACATATCATATCAGTCCTAGAAACATGAGAAGGGTTAAAAACGTATGATAGCCTGTCAATTTACTACATACACGTGCCATTTGTGCTTCGCTCACTATGGGGTCGAACCACAATTAACGCCTTGAGTCACAGGCTTGACTAGACAGTGAAAGTATGAAGTCCAATGTTACCATCGGAAACTAGATCATCATCATCATCATCATCATCATCATCATCATCACCAGTATCATCATCAGACAATTTTTTGATAATATATACTAATATGTTATTGACTATAACTAACCTTTCAATGGGTAACATATACGAAGTAGACGATAGTACGACACGATTGCTAATGTGTTGATACTACTTATAGAGAAGAAGAACATAGAAGCTGCATATATACGACATCCGAGGGTACCGAAGAGCCAGACTCCTGTGAATGTGGAGGAAATAACCATCGGACTACTAATGCATAAAATACCCAGATCGCTTACAGCAAGATTGAATAGTAAAATGTTGAATGGTTTTTTCAATTGCTGGCGAGATATTAACATAGTCATAACAGCAACATTTCCAGTAAGCCCTACAACACCTGCAAACAAGAACAAAAATTATTATTAAAGGTGGCGAGTTTTAATATAGTTTCTCCCTCCCGCTGACAGACATGCTCCCCCTCCCAAACTAACAATTATGCTACCCCTCCCAAGCTGACAGATATACCTGGGTACACTACTGCCAGTTTATTGCAATACTTCAATATGGCCAAAAAAAAAAAAAGAATTGTTTCTGGTCAGGACGTTTTGTCTACAGTGGTGTGATGACATATTTATTTTTAATTCTCCACAAACCTGTCACTAAATCTACTATTTATGGCAGTTACTTTGGAACAAGTGTGTATGTTGGGGCAGATGTCATTTTACATGATGATTGGCACTGCAGTGCCAACAACTAAAAAGTTAATACGCTTGCTTTGAATAAAATACCATCGTCCAGTTATCACTAACTTGGGTAGTCCGTATAAAGATTCTTAACATGTAAATTTGTTTTCCTGTTATACCAATAGAGAAATTAGTATCCTTGGTTGAGTCAATTAACAGGAACAAATATCTCCTTAGTTTCATTGCAAATATACTGCATGTATTTCAAGAAAGTGTTTTGAAAAAACCCTATAAACTCTTTCTACCAAAGATCTGAATCGATGAGAATGGACATTCAGCAATTCAGGAGCAACAAAAGCACAATTCAAAAGTGACAAAAATGTTCACAAAACCTTGTATAATTGTAGAATTTGTCTGACTTCAAGGAGATAATGTGTGAGCTAGAGTGCAAATGAGAGAGAGAGAGAGAGAGAGAGAGAGAGAGAGAGAGAGAGAGAGAGAGAGAGAGAGAGAGAGAGAGAGAGAGAGAGAGAGAGAGAGAGAGAGAGAGAGAGAGAGAGAGAGAGAGAGAGAGAGAGAGAGAGAGAGAGAGAGAGAGAGAGAGAGAGAGAGAGAGAGAGAGAGAGAGAGAGGGGGGGGGGGAGGGAGAGAGAGAGACAGAGAGAGACAGAGAGAGAGAGAGAGAGAGAGAGAGAGAGAGAGAGAGAGAGGGAGGGAGGGAGGGAGGGAGAGAGGGAGAGAGGGAGAGAGAGAGAGAGACAGAGAGAGAGAGAGAGGGAGAGAGGGAGGGAGGGAGGGAGGGAGAGAGGGAGAGAGTGAGAGAGAGAGAGAGAGAGAGAGAGAGAGAGAGAGAGAGAGAGAGAGAGAGAGAGAGAGAGAGAGAGAGAGAGAGAGAGAGAGAGAGAGAGAGAGAGAGGAGAGAGAGAGAGAGAGAGAGAGAGAGAGAGAGAGAGAGAGAGAGAGAGAGAGAAGAGAGAGAGAGAGAGAGAGAGAGAGAGAGAGAGAGAGAGAGGGGGGGGTGGTGCTGTAGGTAAGATACATTCAGTAAAGTGTGTGAACATGCACCTAGTTCGAGTAGGAAAAACCCCCAAACCATAATGACTATATAGTTTCAATTAGGCAGCACAATGTCTTTTTAACATCTCACAGAGCTTTTTTGTTACATATTACACAAACAAAATTATAGGCACTGATAGCATGCACACAAATGTAGAATTATGATTTTTGAAAAATATATATATATAGTAGGATTACCTGGCGCTAACGTGGACGAGTACAGTATATGTGTTTGTATATATATGTTATCTACTACTACACATCTCAGAGGACATTCACTTAAACTGTATAAAGCAAAGAACAGATTACAAGGGAGACAGAACTTCTTCAGTCAACGCGTTGTCACTCAATGGAACCATTTACCGGACTACGTTGTGACATCCTCAACCACCAACTTATTTAAATCGAACTTGGACAGTTACCTGAGTAATAGACATGGGGTTTATCAAGCAGAGCTTGTTCTTACCCATTAATTCAAATTCAAATTCAATTCTCTAAAATCATATTTTAAATCTTGCAATTTGTATCATGTTATGGTCTTTAAACAATAAATTATTATTAATTATTAATTATTATTATTATTATTATCTGGAGGAATATATCAAATATATGTATGTATAAAATGAAAACATTTATGTTCAGAACAGACATGGTCTTTTTTTCTGTGATAGAACGGAAACATGTATACTTTTTGTTTAAAATGTATTACAGCTGGCTGATCATTAATTTTAAACTTAAAAAAGTAACTATTATTACACTTACTTGTAACGGTGAGAAATATCCCCATTGCAGTGTAGTACGCCATACCCAAATGTCTTTCAGCACTTATCGTCAAATTTGGTGTGTGCGGCGTCGGCAACGTTGTAACAGTTTCGGTGTTGAATTGGTCCGGAGACCAAGTAACAGCGAAAATTGGATAAGCCATGTCTTAACAAAATAACAGGAAGTCCTTGAGAGGACGGTTCTCAGACATGTACACCTCAAACAGATGTAAACTATCAAGTGGTGAAAAATCAGACGAGAAGTACTAGTAGTCTAATCATTCATCTGAGAAATGTGTGGGCTGAAAAATATTAATTATCACATCATGTATGACATTATCATAAGGAGCCGGAATGAGCAAGTTACCATGGTTACCAACAAGTTTATTGCCACGTGTCGTCCCAAGACTATGACATAAACGGCTTTTCAACCATGAATCTATGAATAGTCAAATAAATACATATTTTTTATACACCGTTTTGTCACATCTAATCATGGAGGTATAACCTTTCATGATCTAATATTCCGTCTCCAGACATTTTAACACCATACCATTCTCACTGACAGTCATACCAGAATGATTGTTGGTGATATGACAGGAAGATATACATGTAGTGTGGTATGCAGTTTGCTTCAACACCACTGGTGCTATTTTTCATACTTCAAGGAATTCCTGATCTGCCATGATGTTATACAACAAAGAAATCTATGTAATATCAATCAGGGATATTATTTAGAGAAAATCAAAGAACTGTAATTTGCTGCCAATGGCGTTGTAGCACAACTGTAAGGTTTAAAGCTTACATGTCAATCTTTTTTATATTTGTCAACATGCCACGCTATGCCATTCCTGTGGTTAGCTAAACATGCAATCTACATCATTTCACTGTTGCTAGGCACATACGTCTTTGATTTATGAATGTTTATCTACTTGCCTTTCCATTCCTGCTTTCATCTTTGCAATATAAATGTACACCATCACTTGGTGATTCTAGGCATACATGAGTTTGTGTTTTGAATGTTCATCCACATGATGTCTACCCAACCCACTATTATCTTTGCAATATACACCCTTATTTGACTTTTATGGGTCACAGCTCGCTCACATACAAGTTCATACTGCTCTCCAACTTTCCAGTAATTTCTCGACAAATCTGTCAAGTTAGCAACTGTAAGTACGTCAGTTACTTTTATAAACCATGGGAGTCAGCGTCCAAGCCTGGAGAACTAGGATTGGAACTTTCATTCCACCAAAAAACTGGAGAGATATTCAAGTTCATTTCTACAGCCCATACTCAAAATGGTCTCATGCAAATGAGCTTGGTTACCGGCTGACAGCATGCATTTTGGTATCTCTTTATACTGTGACTGCCACGTATTCATTACTGGTAGGACTAGAATCATTGGAAATATGGTTGCAAAGTAACGGAATGCTATTACTAGACGAGAAGGATATGGTTTCGAGTATGAAATGTGATAGTTTTGCAGATTCGTGTGTACGAAGCACCAATGGCATGTATACGCAGGTGTCATGTCATCAATTCCCAGGCCGGCCATTTATGACAAAACTTCTGTTATTATCAGGCGACGTCGAACTGAATTTGACTTTTGCTATGCTATGAAGTTGAATACATACATACATACATGCATACACACACACACACAAATGGACATACATACGTACATACATACATACATACACACACATACATAAATACATACACACACGCACATACATAAATACATACATACATACACACACATACATAAATACACACACACACACATACACACTTCACCATGCCTATAGTACTAGCTACTGAACCTCAATTTAGTTACACAAAAAACATCACACACTAGTAGTGTTATCACATAAATATACCAGCATGACCTGTACAACTGATCATTCCATGTCCACATAAACACATGAATGAATGAATGCATGTACAGTTGTAAGGTTTACTGAATTTTTATTTGGGATAAACATACTTATGTAATACCAACGGAACACCATGAATCATGTGTGTTAGTGTAGATATACATGCGAGTGTTTTTTGCCACAGAAAGAAAAACAGGCACTCATGCAAATACTCCGAGTACACCATATGGATAGGTACCCATCACGGGGTTGTGTCACATGACAACTTTATCAATGCGTAGTCATGACGATAGGTCCGCCATCTTTGGTATGATTTGTTGCAACATACTTTACACACTAGCTGACCAGCTGATTAATACCAAGTTCTTTATTCTCAAAAATTGTTGGTTTTCACAATTAGACAGTTCAGTGTACACTGCCAACAAGTGCATCACGTGAGAACATTAATATTTCTCGAACATAACCTTTCTAATACATTGTAACACTATAAATGAGAGTGATGATACTACTACTACTACTACTACTACTACTACAACTACTACTACTGCTACTACTACTACTTGAGAGTCAAATAGCGTCAAAAATCAGAATTCAAATTCATTTATTAGACATGAAGTTAAAACATTTTGACATGCTTACAAAATACATGACCCATTATGTACACTTAACTATACCTATAGTCATAGATTGTATTATGTACACAGACATGACATCTATGAAGTAACCAGTCACTATATTTAATATTTTAAATCAAATGAAAACTTTGTGGGCGTTAGGATTGATCCCGGGGTAATTAAACATACTACTGTAAGGACAACAACATAAATAAATAAAAAGGGAGCACTACTCCAGGAAATAGTGGTATTTTCATAAACTTTTGGTTCTGGAGAGTTATTTCATAATTTCACATTATATAAATTTCACACGATTGCCAAGAACCACCAAAATGAAACTCTTTTTTCACCTTCATTGTTCGAGCAGCGGTCCACTGTCGCCTCAGGGGACTTCACAGACATACACATGTCTTAGATGAAGAATGAATATTCATGACTCCTAAGTGCTTATTACTTTCAGATAGGTCATGAATATTCATTGTTCATCTAATGCATATACACATGAACCGTTGATACAATGTTAGAGGTGAAGTTTCAATTTTATGTTTCTTTGTCATGAATATTCATTGTTCAACCACTGCATTAACATTTCTGCTGACCCCCATGATGCAATGTGACCACAGTCATGAATATTCATTGTTCAACCATTGCATAAACATTTCTGCTCACTCCCATGATGCAATATGACCCACAGCAAAGATCATCAAATGACGGACAACTTCAGCTTGTTGTTTCTCTGAAATTGCATGTAATGTAGGTGATGTAAAACCATGACATGACTCTCTTAGCATCCACACTTTGTGAAAATGTCTTTATATCCTGGAGTGGTGTTCATGATAATTTATATACTGTTCAATAACTTAAACCTAAATTCTTCAAATCTACACTTACTACACAGTTTTCTATATGTAGTGTACTTTGCCAAGAGAGTTTTCTATTTTTACATTACTTTGCCTTGACAGTTTTCTATTTTTACATTACTTTGCCTTGACAGTTTTCTATTTTTACATTACTTTGCCTTGAGTTTTCTATTTTTACACTACTTTGCCAAGACAGTTTTCTATTTTTAGTGTACTTTGCCTTGACAGTTTTCTATTTTTACACTACTTTGCCTTGAGTTTTCTATTTTTACACTACTTTGCCAAGACAGTTTTCTATTTTTAGTGTACTTTGCCTTGACAGTTTTCTGTTTTTACACTAATTTACCTAAGTTAATTGTACATTCATATTCAAGCCATACGATAGGAGGTTCCTTCTCTTGATCTTTATCATCATCTGATCTTCTGAACTGAGCAGCCATGTCTCGGTAATTGTATTTCAATCTTAACGCAATCTGGTAAGAAAATGGAGAAGACTATTTAATTATTACCATGGATATAATGATGCCAAGCAAATAAAAAGATGAGAAAAAAGTAGTTGTAGGAGTTTAAAAAAATGATAAGGGACAAAATGATGATGACTCTTAGTACAATCACTGACATCAGACCATGGATGAAAGGAACCTGTTACAAACAGGGAAAGTAAACAACTGAGCTGGATTACTAACACTTTGCTCAGTATGTTGGAGATACAGAGAGACAATTACCTTCCATCATTTGATAAGAACAGTTGTATGGCCTCCTTACATAATGATGGCCACAAACAAATGAGAAGTTACCTTGGCAATTTGTGCACACATAAAGAGGCCATTAAAACTGTTCTTATCAAACCATGAAATGTACTACAAGTCTCTGCTGTTCCTACATGCTGAGCCAAGTGTTATTAATCCAATTCATTTGTTTACTTTCCCTGTTTGTAATACTATTACAAACAGGGAAAGTAAATAGGTTCCATTTGTCCACAGTCTGATGACTGCAATTGTACTACAACCAAGATCAAAGTTGTGTGGAAAGTACAGTCTATGCAACATCACTAGAATTGAACCAACACTCTATTTTTTTTCCATTTGAAAACGTCACTCAATGAGAGTCTGTCTATTCATGAGTCTGTACTGTAGTAATTGCATCTGTGTAACTACAACAGTACCAGACACGACACTTTCCATACCAGAAACATTTGGTGTTATCCCCAACAACAAACACAATGTCAAAGATGTTATTCAAAGTGCCGTCTCCCTCAAATAGCTAAATGAAGAAAAATATTGGGAACAAAAAAAAGTTATACCCCTCAAGCATAATTTATGAAAATATCAGGAAAAATAATGGCAATTTGGAATGTTTTGATTCACAGTTCGATCACCGCAGAATCAGCGACATAGACACCGGTTGTCATGATGTAGAACAATCAGGGTATATAATCCATATTTTCTGTTCAAAGACAATAACTTGGCTAGTGTATGGTACAATCTACCTAACGCACTGAAGTATAAAGTAGTAAAGATAAGAGTGAGGCTACTTACAATTACATCACCTACAGCCTTTTCAGGTGTTACTTTCACGAAAAAGGCAAGTCGGTTAGCCTTGCGAAAGTGGACAACGCTATGAACAGAACAAAACAAATAAGACTAATGTTGTGATTGGATGTTTTTGGACGCCTTTCACAGGCAGTGGTGTTCACGCTCAGGATTATTTGCACACTTTTTGTGCAAAATCCTTGTCTGTTCTTGCACTTAAAGGAATGTGGCATTGTTCAACATAAAGAGAAAGATACATAAAAAATGTCTGTGGTGAATGTATGATAATATACCTGAGAAGACAGTGAACGGCTTAGAGATAGGCCTTTACAAAATTTGCCATGGTGGCGCTCTACTTCCTGTCTGTGTGTACCTTGGGGGTAACCATGGTAAAGGTTACTTGGTTAATCATAGAGCACTGCTGCTTTCCTCAAGGTCTGAACAATATGAAAAACATCCTTGATTTACACTTCTACAGTAAAGGGACAAAGCTCGTAAGAAACAGTACTATGACTTTGAGGTGATGATACTTTGAAGGACGCGGCGGTGCTGTATTCTAAATTTCCTGTTTGCCGTCTGGAATGGCCAATTACTATACAATACAATAGACCTGTTACTATTTGCACGATATATCATTCCTCTACCCACACAAGGCCATGAATTCTGTATGCACACGGACGTTTACATGCACTACTCAGGGAGATGATTGTCACTTGGCCATACCCTGTGTTTACCAGTAAAACCCTTCCTGGTCATTGATGGCATTTAGTTTTAGTTTTATAAAAATCACTCACAATTAAAAAGGTGAACACGTCTTTCCATCATTTCACAATGACAATGTTAGTTCAAATGTAATCAAGATAAAAACAAGTCTAAATGTACCAACATATATATGATGACTCTTGTGTAATGCACCTTAATTGGAACCAGTAAATTGAGTGTTTCACTTTTTTATAGAACTAACTATGTGGAGGCCATTTTACCAACAACAAAGTACTGATTCAGTAACATGCAATCGAGTTAAGTACGGTTTCTGATTAGGAAGAGCAAAATCTGTAGTGAGACCAGACATTATGTAACCAGCTCTTCACAGTTCTTTTTAAGTGGCATGATCTGATCCAATCAAATTTAGTATTTTAGATTGCGAGAGTTGAGTTTTGTGATTTGAGGTTTATTTTTTAAAGAATGTAATTTGTAAAGAAGAACATACAATGCGGTGTTAATTTGACTCGCAATATGGCTAAATTTCTGTTCAAACAACATGACATATTTCTGTTCCTGTAATTAGTAGAGCAAGATCTGAGAGGAGTAAAACAGGCAGATGGAAACAAATTGAAACGTTGAGTAATATATTGACTACATTCAATTTTTAAAAAATTTAAATTATATCTTTACATTTCAATATACTTGCAAGTTTAATTTAAATTGTATCTTTACATTTCAATATACTTGCAAGTTTAATTTAAATTGTATTTTTACATTTTAATATACTTGCAAGTTTAATTTAAATTGTATCTTTAGATTTCAATATACTTGCAAGTTTAATTTAAATTGTATCTTTACATTTTAATATACTTGCAAGTTTAATTTAAATTATATCTTTACATTTCAGTATTTTCTTCAAGTAGTGCTCTTTTGAAGTATTAAGCTTATATTTCGTTCTGATCTCATTTGGTATTTCATTTTCAACTCTTAAACTTTCCAGACCTGGACCCCTGAGGACCAGTTCCAAAGATGAACTTGCTGTCAGGAAAAGTGCCCAGGTAACGGATGATAAGGGGAATGGTGCGTGACTAACAACGTCCAAGTGAAATCCTTATCTATCCTGAGATGATATGATTTTTTTTTTGACGCAATTTCAAACCATGAGTACGTTTTGAAGCAATCGACATTTAGAAATACATGTAATTTCGAAGTTGGTTTTTCGATGTTGTAATCGATTTTTGAACATTGGTTTGTTGAAACTCATCGAAAATCAAAACACGAACAATGTTTCACTTTCTTCAGCTGTTTAGGGGGCACTTTTTATCGCTACATTATTATCACAACATTGTGCCACTAGGCTCGAATCAAAGAGACATCACAGGGAAGCGAACCGGACAACGTCTTCGTTAATATCCCGTCGACCATCGAGCATGACGTGGCACAACAAATCGATAGAAAACCGCCCACGCACCGGGAATACCTCATCACAATACAAATAGAGATATGCACAAAATAAAGTCAAATTACTACCAACAATCATAGTATGATGTAAGGTTGGACTGGACATTTGTCAAGTCTCCAGTCTGGACTGTTTCAAAACAAACTTGAAGACGTATTTGTTTGTCATTCAGCACTAATGAACAGAGATCAGCTCTAGAGATTTGGCATAATAGAAACAGGATTGACTGCTGTATCTCACCTTGCATCATCTTTAAACTCTGGAATATCTGTATTCATATCATCGTATTCAGCTGTATCATCTTTAGCAGCCAGAACTAACTCACTTCCTGGTAGTGTCACCTATAGATAGTCACAGATTACATAATTATAAGAACTGTAATATCTCCACACAAACAGATCCCTAGTACTGGTAATGTCAAATTCAAATTTTTATTATAAATGAGTATCTCCTCTAATCTAGCAAACTCTGAGTCACTTTTACACTGTGCCACACACATCCATCTATCCATACACACACACACACACACACATTGTACATAAATGCATACATACATACATACATACATACATACATACATACATACATACATACATACATACATACATACATACATGGTGATACATACATATACATACATACATAATTTTATATACATACACATACATACATACATACATACATACATACATACATACATGGTGATACATACATATACATACATACATAATTTTATATACATACATACATACATACCATACATACATACATACACACTCATGCATACACACACATACATATACACATATACATACATACATACATACATACATACATACATACATACATACATACATACATACACACACACACATACATACATACATACATACATACAAACACACATGCATACATGCACATACCCACATACCCACCCACACATCTAACCCCCCCCCCCCCCCCCCCCCAACATACACACACTGTTTTTGACCACAAGTCATTCTTCACTTCAAAATTAGTCTGTGTATGTGTACGCATGCACTCATGTCAAAGGTAAGGACAAAATATTTGTTTGAAGAAAACAACATGAAGTCTGGTACATGTTGACAGGAAACAGCCACTTCATCAAACAGGGTGGGCCATTATGCTTCATTTACATAACAATAGCTCATTAATGCGATTGTTGCTATGGGGTGATCACTAGCAGAAAACATATATTAACAATAGTTCATTACCGTGGCAGATGCCATGTCGTGATCACTGGGCGATATCGGCTGTAGAGTTACATCCGTAGTGTTCTCAACAGGATTAATCAACATAAGAGTCACTTGACTTTCTTTCTGGAAGTATAGGTTGGGGATGGAGAATATCCTCATCTCTGGTACGTGATGTCTGATGATGAACAGGAAAACTCATTTCAAATGTCGCTATGGTATCAAATTTTTGCTACGTACATACACGGCGATGCGAGCATATTTGTAATGATTTGACTTGATTTTGAAACAAAATATTCCTTACGGTATAATTACCAAGGTATCAGTTAGATTCACTTTGAGCTCACTTTGGAGAAAAAAAAATTGAATTTTAAAAATTGAATTGTTAAGACAAATAATTTTTATACAACTTACAGTGCAACCAATTGAATCTTGAATCTGATTGAAGACGGGTTAAACTCAGGTTTGCTAAGATTATGTTCACATTCCTGAAAAAATAAATAAATAAAAAATACAACAGGATGAAATTTGTAAAAATTTGCATAGGAGATATATTTGTTCATTTTACCTTGATGTAATTGGGTGACTTGAATCATGATTTAATAAACATGACACCTTCAACAAATGTGAAAAGTTTGTTCAAGATAGAAACAGTTAGCTAACTTATCCTACACATACACATATAAAGTGTGTTCATGATACAAACAGTTAGCTAACTTATCCTACACATACACATATAAAGTGTGTTCATGAAATAAACAGTTCGCTAACTTATCCTACACATACACATATAAAGTGTGTTCCTGATACAAAAAGTTCGCTAACTTATCCTACACATACACATATAAAGTGTGTTCATGATACAAACAGTTAGCTAACTTATCCTACACATACACATATAAAGTGTGTTCATGATACAAACAGTTCGCTAACTTATCCTACACATACACATATAAAGTGTGTTCATGATACAAACAGTTAGCTAACTTGTCCTACACACATAAAATGTGTTCTTGGGCATAACGTTATGACAAATTATTTGATATCTTGTTGCTAGGTCAAAGGTCATGATTGAATGTGAGGATAAAGTTACTTACCCGACATCTCTGGGAACGTTTAATCAAGAGATGTTTATGTTTTGGGTATAGTTGTTTAATGTAGTGAGGCTGATACTCTGGTTGTGACAATCTCTGTGTGATGGTGCAAACTACGAACCAAAAGAAAACAAGACAACAAGTGTTAGAACTGACACATCAAGGGCTACAAATCCATATTTATGTTGTACATTAAGAGTTGATCTGAAAGAGTAATGGTATGGATCACAGGTTTCTACTAGTTTCTACACAACACGATTACCTTAAAACTTTGGGTGTAGACGCTTGAATGGTGTTAGATGCACAAAACTTCAATGCTACAGACTACGATTGCTAATTTGATCTTGAATATGAATGTCAACGTGACAGATTAGTGAAATAAGGCAGGGATGTACATGTAAAGGTCCCACAATTGAGAAACTGAGTGTAAGAGGGCTAAAAGCACACTTTAGTTTGTGGAAAATGGCAAAGTGAGCGTATGACATCCCCAATGACAAACATCATGTCCTCAACATTATGTTCTCATGGTATGATCACAGTAGAAACACGTGCCTAATTGATGTATGTGAACATAGCGTCTGACAAGTTTGGTTGAAATTGAGTTCTAGAGATAGGGGTGGCCATGGAGAGATGGACAGTTATGGACATGGGAGAGATGGACAGTTAGTTGCATGGACATCGCTTATTCATAGTCCCGTTCGGGCTCTGCCCAATGAAGGCTGATAAATTAGGCCTCCCGATATCACTTTTGTGTAAGGTTGGAATGAAATAACAACTTGATGTATTTACATCAGCTTTGTGCTAGGTTTGAATGAAATATACTTGTGTAAATCAGCTTTGTACAAGGTCTGAATGAAATAGGCTTGTGTATGTCAGCTTTGTGCAAGGTTTCATGAAATACGCTTGTGGCTTTGTGCAAGGTTGGAATGAAACATACTTATGTATGTCAACTTTGTGCAAGGTTTTCATGAAATAGGTGTGTATGTCAACTTTGTACAAGGTTTGAATATAATAAGCTTGTGTTTAGGAAGTAAATTTTGCTAACCAACCTGATGACAAGTTGACAGGTTCACTATAGATTTCTGGTGGCAGTTTCTCAACATCTTCTACAGATTCACTGCCTTTAACACTTATGTTCTGATTCTGCTCACTTTCTTTTACACTTTACAGAAGAGAAGAAGAAAAAAGAACTTGTAAGATGTGCACATCATGACAGTTGGCCTTGACTTTGGGTGATTTGAACTTCAAATATTTTTTTTTGGCAGAGCGATATGAACGTGCAACATGTTGCTTTGACGTCTGTCACATGACCACCAACTTTGGGGATTTAGCATGATAGTTTACAGAAAAAAGAATTGCAAGATGTCCATATCATGAATGTCGTTCTTGATATTGGGTGATTTAACACATTAGGTTATGGAAAAAGTAACACTAAAATGTTGAATATCTGGATTTAGTTCAGATAGGCAAATAGTTGAATTGGTTGATTTTGTAGGCGTGGCATAAAGTTCCATGTCTGAAACATATTCACATCAAAACAATGCAATATCAGATACAGAACTAGATGCAGTGTAGTTGACATGAACATCACAGAATTGTTTATTTTAAAAATGGTAACATAAAATTGTCTGTTTACTTTGTGTGCATTGACCAAACCTGTATTCAATGTTTACGTGTAAATGTAAACAAAGTGTAAACATGAACATTTCCTCTCTGCTGTCAATTTCATTTGAAAATATGTGAGTGGATCTCCATTGGATAATCAACCTTTTAGTATTAATGTTGTTTGAATAATTTCTCTCACCCAAGATTAGACAGGGCAGATAGCAGAGCACCACTTCGACGTCTCGTTGCCACAGGACTCAAATATTTTTCCTGCAATCAAGCAGTCCAATTGAAACATGTTGTTGATGATTATTTATGTATTGAATCAGCTCTCAGCATATTTTCAAACACAAAATACTTCCTTTTTTCACTGGCCTATGGCACTAGTAATAATTACTTCTTGTATCATGATCAAGGGGAACAATTATTTACAAACAATGATTAGTCTTTTCAGGTCAAAAGGCTTTGTCTAACTGTCAGTTTGCTGGCTTTACCGAGGGGCATAGCAATTCCAATATCTCTGCTATACCACCTAGCAGTAAAGCTAGCAAACAGACGGTTTGAAAAAGTCTATCAACTTGAACAAGGGAATGTTACTCATTGTATGTAATGTCTTGGTAGTAAAGTGACTGTCACATTGAGAGAACATAGTGAGTTTGTGATGAGTACATGGTAGTAATGTGACTGTTGCAATGAGAGAACGTAGTGAGTTTGCGAGGAGTAGTGTCATGGTAGTAAAGTGACTGTCACATGGAGAGGACATGGTGACTTTGTGATGAAAACAGTCATGGTAGTAATATGACTGTAACATTAAGAGAACATAGTGAGTTTGTGATGAGTAGTCTTGGTAGTAATGTGACTGTCGCATTGAGAGGACACAGTGAGTTTGTGACGAGTACAGTCTTGGTAGTAAAGTGACTGTCACATTGAGAGGACACAGTGAGTTTGTGTTGAGCACAGTCAGGTAGTAATGCATAGTAATGTGACTGTCACATGGAGAGGACACAGTGAGTTTGTGTTGAATATAGTCAGGTAGTAATGTGACTGTTGCAATGAGAGAACATAGTGAGTTTGTGTTGAGTACAGTCAGGTAGTAATGTCACTGACAATCGACGTCTTTATAAGACTGTACCTGTAAATGGAAATAGCTGCGTCTCCGAGAAATACGCTTCCTTTCTCGTTCTTGTTTTTCCCTTTGAGCTAGCTGTCTGTAATAGTCTAACAGCTCATTCATCTATAAATAGAAAAGAGAAATATAATTTGTTAATGTCAAAGCATTGGCATGAATACCCTGTACTGCTAAGACAGTGATAACGATAGAAAATAGGAAAAGACGGTCAGAGGAAAGAATAGTATGGTAATATTCAAAACTTTATTCGAAATGTAGAAAAAGACGAGAAAAGAATATTAGAAATCTGGGATGTCACGAAAAAAACTGTTTATCTCTCCTGGCCTGGGTGATGCAATTCTTCTCAATACAAGCCTCTGACACACAGAGGTTAAAAACCTTAAGGGTGAAGAATCTCAACAGACATCTTGAGTAATCTGCATTTACTTGTATCCTTGGATGCACACCACTTGTTAAATCAAGAACCACTTGTACATTACTACTAATATCTCAGATATGCTATACTGAAGGCTAGCTAACTAAGGACAGCTTCCACACCCTTGGACGGCTTGTAGGCACTACTCTCATTTTTCTCTTACTTCCTTCCTGTAAATTTCTAATTGTCTTTTCAATAAGATGTTTCTTTCTGTCTACTATTTAAAAAAAAACCTTTATTCTATTAAACCTACTAAAGTTACAAGAAGATACACTAGTGCTATTTTATATCTGATAGAAAAATACCAACCATACACAGATCTATGATGTTACCATTGTTTATGTGGTCAGGTCTATAATATCAAGTACCACTGTTTATGTGGTCAGGTCGATAATATCAAGGTGTTACCACTGTTTATGTGGTCAGGGCTATAATATCAAGTACCACTGTTTATGTGGTCAGGTCGATAATATCAAGGTATTACCACTGTTTACAAATGTATGTGGTCAGGTCGATAATATCAAGGTGTTACCACTGTTTATGTGGTCAGGGCTATAATATCAAGTACCACTGTTTATGTGGTCACATCTATAATATCAAGGTGTTACCACTGTTTATGTGGTCAGGTCTATAATATCAAGGTGTTACCAATGTTTATGTGGTCACATCTATAATATCAAGGTGTTACCAATGTTTATGTGGTCAGGTCTATAATATCAAGGTGTTACCAATGTTTATGTGGTCAGGTCTATAATATC
>NC_135570.1:11340321-11480321 GCF_964340395.1 Glandiceps talaboti
TCAAGTGCTTTTTCTTTTTTTAGATTTGTGAACCGTTTAGAGCATTCTATGGATTTACAGTATAGAAAAATAAATATTATTAATTCTAGAGAAAGAAAGGAAACACTGTTTTTTTAATGTAAAATCAAGATGATTTCTATAATTATATCAGTTGAGATCAACTGCTATACTGACTCTTACAAGATTATATTTTAACTCATTTTAAAGTAGAGTAAATTTTTTGAAGCAATCTCATTAGTCACATGTTGAATGACGGAAGGACGTGAAGTGACTTAATTAGTGAGGTAACAACTCCTGTGGGAAAGCTGATTCTGAAGAGATTGGTCAGCTCCTTAAAAAGGACCTCGAGAGTAATTAGGGGAGACAATTTCACTTGTGATGTTCCTTATCATGTAGTTACAAAAATGTTCAAAAAAAAAATAATACTGAATGAATAAATTGTCTGCAAACTGAATGATTTACATATCTTGAATTGTTGAAAAAAACACAATGACCTGATGTATATGGATTCAGAAAAGGCCTTTGTATTTGTTTACAAATATTTATTTTTTTCGTTATTGTTTACTTTTTAAAAGGACAGGGAAAAAACAAAATGCCATATATTCAAATTGTTATTATATGACATCTTGGACATAGGGAAAAATATGATGAAAAAAATTACAAAGTATTTAATAAAGAAAAAATAAATATCTGTAAAAAAACACAAAGGCCTTTTCCAAATCCCTGTGATCCTACACAGAAATGAAGCAGCAGCTGACACAGTTGTTTGTAAGATTGTAAACTGCAAACCGTATTCCTTGATTAATTTGCATATCAATTAGGTCATGTGAACAATACTTCATCTACACATCCCTAGAAAAATAGTTTCTGAGTTTTGACTTTTTACAACAGAAGGTAAATTTTTGACCAATATCATACACCTGTGGAACGATCATTTTGATTTGAATAATTTCCCACCTAGACACACAGTTCCCCTTCAATTGTTTGTGGAAAGGGATGAGAAGGGCGCCACCAATGGCTGATCTTTCAACCTAGATAGGTACAGATCACATTTACCTATCTAGATTGAGAGATCGCAGTCACTGGTGGCACTCTTCTCATTCCTTGCCATGATGTCAGATTAAAAGTTCTACAGTCGAGTATAGCTGAGAGCTGTTCTGCAACAAAATGTTGTTGCTGCCAATCATATCATGCCTTTTAGTTTATTGAGTTACATTCTGTATGTTCTGCCCAAACTGAACATGGGGTGCTTGATCAAAACCAGATAGCTCCCAGACATGTGTGAATGTTCATTGTTGGCAAAATAAAATAGGAGTCTACGTAACATACATTCAAGTTCCATCCTTAAATCATGTACACCAGAAACACATTTACATATATCACACATGGTGCTGGTGGCAGGGCTCGAAATTAACTTTCTTCTGTGGTAGTCCCAGTGGGTTACCAATTTCAGAAAGTGGTAGTCCAAGGATGCAGTAATCCCACATTCCTGAACTGAAAACAGAGTTCCTCTATTGGAAATATGTTTGTTACTGAAATATTTTCAAGTCTGTAAATCTTCAAGTTCCATCCTTAAATCATTGCATAATCAGTGACAGCCTGAGTGGGCTACCAGCTACAAATTATGGTAGCCTCTGTTGACATGGGACTACTATTAATTTTGAGCCCTGGGTAGGATTCTTTTGCTTTGAATCCACTGTGCTATCTTACAGTGTGTCTACAGTTGTAAGGATGATAAGGACATTCTTGTCGATGTACTTTGCAGTCTACTACCTATATATTTAAATTCTAATGCTTACCAACATGCTTGTCTGGCATTCCAATATCGCGTGATGTCCATCGGCAAAATCCACAGGCTAAGTAGTATGCCTTTTTAGTTGTTGGCTTGGCAGGATCATTAGGATTAGGAATGGCAATGCTAGTAGCTCTTGTTGATAAGGTGTGTCGACAACTTGGACAGTCAAAACAATTACCACATCTGGGTTTAAAGAAAAAAAATTTCATATATTTAAAATCAATTTTATTTTATTAAAGAAAAGTATTATGGTTTGAATGTATATTAGAATTTGGCTAGACAGCCGATTAGATTACAAGTCTTTGTAGAAAACATGATGTATGGGTATACGTTCATTGATGTGAGTTGTGTCTGCAAGGATTTGATTGTGAAATTAGTGATAATAAGGGTAGTTGTGTATACAATTTGCTACTGACAAGCACTTGTCTAGCCTGGAAGACTCAGGTCCTCAACAACTTTTGTTACAGCGCCCTCAACAGCCTTGTTACAAGCCATTTTTGAAGTGTTAAATTCCATGCACTTTTTTTGAGATTTAACCAAGAATATATTATACACCATGTACACCTACCTATTCTTCTTAATCTTGGCTTCAGCAGATGGCATATTCTCCAAACAATTGGGACAATAATGGGAATCAACCTGAAAGATAATTTTAAAGAGATTCATCAGCTTGATTTCATGATATATATAATCATGGGGTGCTCCCCAATCATACAATCATAACTTTTGATTGTAAAGTTGGTACATTTTTGTATATTGATGTGAAGTAAACAGCTCACTTTTTCACACTTTCATCTCAAGGCATGATGGGATATTATGTCTCCTTTAAGAGATGTGAAGGTGTAATTATTGAGAAAGTTGATGCACTAATTTTAGCCTTAGATTTTGATGTTTTATTTTTTATTTTTGAACTTGTTATCATTCCAGGTTTTGTAGTAAAATCTAGTGATCTCTTGATTGTAACCTAATTAGCATATATTCTTTTGTCTCAGGTGAGGTCATACTATTGTACAATCAGGTCAATGTAAATGTTGGTATTACTTTGGAAATGTGATAGAAACCCTGTTTTCGACCAATGTTGTTGCTCATCAATTGTCAAGTTGGACAAGTGTTTTCTAAGAGTGTCATGGGTGGTTATATTTTGGTGATATTTGTTGATTTCGGAATTAAAACAGATCGTTGAAATCAAGTTGTAATATGGTCGATTCTCCCAGGGTTTCCAAACTGTATACTATCGTTCTTAAGTGCGAACACTGATGACAGTATTTTTTGAATATTTGTAAATATGTACAATAACACTATTATTTCGTATTATGATCATCCTTGAATAGAATATAAGTTCATAGGAAACTGTGATTTTAATACTGTTTAAATAATATTATTTTTATATTTTGTGTTTTAACATGTCAAGATTAACTTAAAGATGAATTTCCATTTATTTCTAATAGCATGGACAATAAAGATATTTTCTATGCTGTCATACAATATGACACACCCATGTTTATATTTTACAAATGTCAATGCTTTCATGTATTGTACAAAAATGAATGTACAAGTATACTAACCCCGCTTTCCTCTATCTCAAAAATCTGACTGTCAACGCACTGTGAGTCCAAATGGTTTACAAACAGTTTTGGACGAAACAAAATTATAATTTGAGCAAATGTTGATATTAATGTATCATTATTGACACGTCTGTCTGTAATATTGATAATGACATCACAATAAATTAATATATCCGATAGTGTTACATGAATCGCTAATATTATCCGATAACTTACCTCGTGTGACACACATTGTCCAGACTTCAATTTTAGGCAATGCCGACAAAAATACAGCCTTGATATTGGCAGTCTCACCCCACTGTCGGGGCACAAAATATTCACCCTATCGACTTCCAACAAACCAGCCATGTTGGTTTAACAAAGTAGTACATTATAAACAAACTGTCTGTTCGGCTAAGGATATCACTCTATTATATAAATCTGTAAAATTACTTCTGTCGTTGTTATTTCATTTTTAGTATAGATTTATAATGTATGAAATAAAGTCTATTTTTAAAGGTTAAATTATTGATTATTGAGAAAAATTTATCAATATGATATAATTATCGAAAACATGGACTGCAAAAGCAGTAATCATATATAGTGTAAGTATGAAAGAACCTCTACCATTGGTGTATAACTAGGCTATCAAGTGACGATAACTAATCAGCGATCGCTTAACATACAATGTTTGTTGTCGCCTGTAGTTCGTAGATCTGTGACGATGCCTCCAACATGAGCCTTCTTGGTGAGTTGTTATGATAGAAATATTTGCATCGTTTAGTGTACTTTGCAATCGTGATGCGAGTCTGTGTAGCACGAACAGTCAGAGTTATTTACTTTCACATTATGCCGAGTGTGTAGTTAGACAAGCTCATTATTTCATATGTAATAATGCATTGAGAATGAAGAGACGAGTCGTCATACCATGTACCACAGACTTCCTTGTCTATGGTCATACTAGTCTTGCTGCTATACCCCTCGGGCTTTTCTGCTCACTGTCAAGGCGACCGAAGTTCGCTAGTGAGGGCGATAGCCCGAACGGCAGGCATTCGCCCTCGATTGTGTGCCACCTTCAGAAACAGAGTGTTGAGAAGAAAGCCTGAGGTCTAGCAGCTAGACTCTACTGACTAAAATCTAAATGTGGCTGTTAGTACGTACCCGTCGTACTCACACTAGAGTTGTACCATGTAGCATGGATTTAGGCTGCCTCCATGGTTGTACCATGGAAGTATACTGTGGCCGACCAGTGCAGTGAACCTCGCAAACACGATTTGGCCCAAAAGTGTTTTGCCCTCTGCACGGTGTATTTCTCTCCATGCAAGATTTCACCGCGCAATGGATAGTGGCTCAGTGCAGTGCAATTATGGAGGCTTATACCTCCATGATGCAGTCATGATTTTGCTCAGCACAAAGTTTACTTCGCGGCAGTATGATCTACACTTTCATTTTGATCAATACATGAACACGAGTGTCTAGGATATTTAGTAAATTATTTCATGACGAAATTACATTTAAAAAGTTTACAGCTGAGATAAGTCTGTGCTGTGCTTAAAAACCTGCACAGATATTATGTCATTGAAAGTTCATGACTATCTAAAGGTAATAAGCACTTAGGAGTCATGAATATTCAGTGTTCATCTAATATATGCATGTCTAGTAAGACCCATGATGCAATGGTGGACCAGTGTGTGAACAATAGAGGTAAAATAGAGTTTCACTTTCATGTTTCTTGGTAATCTCACAATATCACGTGATGTGTAATCGTAAAATGACTCGCCAGAACCCAAAGTTTATGAAAATACATTTATTTCCTGGAGTGATGATGTTCCCTTTAAAATGATGTGTGATATTGAGTTTACTTACACTGCCCTTTTATTTTGATTCACAGGAAAACATATTGTAGTGCTTTGTAGAAATAACATAACCCATAGACTGGTGTGGAATGTGCATAGTAATCTACAAGTTAGACCAGCAGAATTGTTAACTACTAGCAGAAAAATGTCGTCTTCCACAGGGCCTGTCCAGGCAGCAATAATCGATAAATTAACATCAAAACTGCAAGTATGTCATGTGTTACTGTTTATTGTTTCTTGGAGAACACTACATGTAGGAGCAATGATTAATAGTTCAATGTAGGATAAAAAACTTAGTTCTGTTAGTTTGGGAGTGAGGGTGGGGGTATTGAACCATTTTAGTTCTCATCCTACAAAAACAATTTTACTTTGAATTGAATCTTACACTGTTTTGTACCACTAAATACAACTATATCTAAAATAATATCTTTAAATTGAGAGGGAAGAATTTTCACTCAAAGTTATCAATAAAAAAGCATTTTTCTCAAGTTACACACCGGCGTTATATTTATAGTATTTACATACTGACTTGAAATTCATTGTGCTGTCTGAATTAATTATCAAATCTGGTCAGTTATTAAAGTTGGAAGGGGAGGGATCTGAAACCTAGCAAAAAGAATTTAGTTTTTATCATACGTTGAAACTATTGATTTCACCCAATACAATGTCAATAACAAATGTTGATGTGACTGTTCATTTCAATTAACACTATTATAAGATAGTCAATATTTTATGCTGATGTTCATTTCTATTGTTCATTTCTATTGTATATTTCCATTGTACATTTCTATTGTTCATTTCTATTGTATATTTCTATTGTACATTTCTATTGTACATTTCTATTGTTCATTTCTATTGTATATTTCTATTGTATATTTCTTTTGTTCATTTCTATTGTATATTTCTATTGTATATTTCAGCCTGTTCACTTGGAAGTGATCAATGAAAGCTATATGCACAATGTACCCAAAGGGTCTGAAACACATTTTAAGGTGGTTATAGTGTCAAATCAGTTTGATAAACAGACTCATATAAAGAGACATCGAATGGTAAATGAAGTGTTAAAAGATGAACTCAGTGGTCCTGTACATGCTTTGTCTATTCAGGTAAATCTGCTATAATGATCTTTATTTATACTGGATAGTTCTTTAAGCATATAAACACTTGTCTCCCAAAAAGTCCAGTGAGAGCCATCCCTCATGGGTTCAGTGTTAATGCAGGAGGAAACTGTAGTACCCAGGGAAAACCTGCGTTGTTCGGTAGAGTCAAACTGAACGACACTTACAGCGTGGTAAATTTAATCAAACCCTAAATGGGTTTGAACCCAACCACAGTGGCAAGAGGCAAGTGATTTAACCACTCAGCCACCTACAACCCTGTCTTACCACAAATTTATTTTTGTTATGTAATAAGTCAATGCCATTGTGTCATATTTGACAGTGTTTTTGGGGTTCCCTCGTATTTTTACCAGAGTTCCCAAACAAAATTATGGTAGATTGTGTGGGAAACTGCAACTTTACCCATTATTCTCTTTCAGTTATTGGGGTTTCCCAACCTTAGCAAAAACTCTGGTTTGATCCTCGTTCCATTATAAATACTGATTCCTAGGTTGTCTACCAATAAACATATGCTGGTTACCTGAGTTCCAGCCATTTTGCATCTAAGGATCAAAATAGAGGGTGATCCAGATTTGTCAAAGTAAAGGCTAAAATTTGATCATGGCCACTGATCATGTGGTAATGCACAAAACTATAAAAAAAAATGTGTGTACAAGAAGTCTGTAGCATTACAGTTGTGGTTAGGCATGTTTTGATTACTGGTAGTCACTAGTAAAACAGTTCAGAAAGAACAAGATGGAAAATGAGTGGTAATTTTGTATGTAGTCTCCCATCTTTAGGCTAAATTACTCAACTTTTGTGGTCCTTGCCGACAGCACAAAAATAACTTGCGTATAGCACTCCTAGTGGCCAAACCGTGAAATCTTATCTCTCTCTGATAACTGGTATATGGCATATTGTACTCATCACCCTTCTTTGTTTTGTAAACAGGCTAAAACAAGTGAACAATGGAATGTAAATACCAGTGTGACTAAATCACCCCCTTGTCTTGGTGGAATGAAGAAAGAAGCAAATAGGAGTTAGTCTCCATATTTTAGCTCTACTCTGAACTGGCAAATACTGTAATCAATATATTTTGTTGGCACAAGGTTTATTTTAGCGGAATAAGCATGAAAACTTTTTCCTTGATTTTTATGGATGTTTTCTGTTTTTGCAGATACTGATGTACTGTAATAATAACAACTCTTTGCTGCGTTAGTGCCAGTGTGTGTAGTACACTCAGGGATAATTTCACTCATGCTTGCAGTGTTTTCTGTTGCAGTTTCACTTGCTTCTCTTGTGAAAGTACTTTTATGGAAGTACAGCCACAGAGAATACCTCAAGCACTCGTAAAAATACCCCAGGTACACCACACTTGCATTCACGTGTCAATACAACCAACATAGCAATGCAACACTGTTTTACCAGTAAATTTAAGTCTCTGATCATATCTGAACATTATGTTGTATAATTTTATCTTTGTACTATCGTCATGTGTACACTATTCACACCTAGAATATCACCATGGTAATGTACTATTTACAATTATCTGTACCCCAGAATATCACCATGGTAATGTATCATGTATAGCTAACTGTACCCTAGAATATCACCATGGTAATGTACTATTTGTAGCTAAACTGTAGAAATGTTATAAATGTCGACCAAGGCTGAAAGGGCAAAGATCCCCCCTCCAATGCAAATCTTAGTTGTTTGATGTGTTTGCCAGTTCACTAGTGCCCCAAGGAGGTAGAAGTTATTTAAGAAGAATGTGGCAGCCTGGATTCATTTCTGAATTACTTCATTTACAAAAAACGGTTCAGTATAGTGTTTTATTTATGAATTGCTGACTCATAGCCTGCACATTGCTGGTTTGATCCCCGGTATTACCATTGGTTTCTGATTGGTTAAGCTTCCTCGGGCGAGATTTGAACCACAATTGTGCCCAAGTCAAGCCAACTATATAAGTGGGGACCAGATAGGACTGTGGTCGTTATGTGAAGGATTTTACCCTATGTTCTTAATAGCAGCAAGGATTGTTTGCTCCCTAGGATGTTGAGAAAATGTAAAGGGCGCATAGCATTGTATAGATCTGTACTAGGGGGTACTAATTGGACTCTACTTTGAGCAAAATGTGGGAAATGTTATTTCATTGTGTAGCCATATTTATAGGCATGTATGTACTACCATTGATAGAGGTTAGAATGGTGGTGCATAACATAAGACAGTTTTAATTGATGATTTAAAGTTTGACAAGTAAAATAACTTAGTAACATGGGTATAAACATCATTAACCCTTTCAAAGCTTTCGTATTATTAGAATGTAATTTGACTGAAAAAGAAACTCTACTCAAGGAAATAAAGGCATTTTTAATAAATTTTGGTTCTGGAGAGTCATTTGTCTCATGAATATGCAATGTTCATCTAATACATGTTCATGTGGGGGGGGGGGGGCTAACCACATACTGTAATGGCAGAAAATCTATGGTTTTCTATTTATAAATGGTGAACAGATGATATTACATATTTGTCTTGTGTTCTAGTCTGTACGTCTACGCCATAACAGGGCGCCTCACATATCAGCCAACCCCTGAGAGGAGGCCGTGAGGGTGGAATGTCACGACGTATCTTACAGTCTAGTTGTGTTCTACCTGTCCTACAATCTACAGAACACACACAAGCCTACAGGACATATGGGGGTGGGGGTGGGGGGAGCTAATGACATACTGAAATGGCAGAAAATCTATGGTTTTCTATTTATCAATGGTGAACAGATGATATTACATATTCTACTTGTCCTACAATCTACAGAACACACACAAGCCTACAAGACATATGTACAAATATACACACGGTACACATGGGTGCAGAAACACAGATCGATGTACAATAGAACATATACATCAACGTCATAAACAACAGGCATCTTTACATCACCATCTGAAACACCCATTACTTTTAGATAGAAATACTTCATATGTTGTTGCTTCAGAAGAAATATATATGTGCTCTGGCTTGTGAGAATGATATACATGTTATTCACTTTTAAATTTTTAAAGGAAATTATTGTCCAACTTTTTTTTACTTTTCTCTGTTACTACCATTCTCATTTGGACATATGCGTTCACCAATTTGTTTTGCAAACACTCACTCAGGTTATCATTTAAAAATATTATTTTATTCAAATGACTTAAAAAGCCTGGAGACTTGAGCAAGATGGCTACCTATGCTTGGCTGTATAGCCATCTGTGTGATATGTCAGCCATCATATGATATAGTTCTATACTTGATTTATGTCTTTGTGGCAGCCCACATCAAGAAACAAATCAGAGGGGGTTGTGGGTAAATTTTGTAGAGTGACACAAGTACATGTATACAGACACATCAATATCAATCTGATTAAAATCTGATGTGAATACAGATTTATTTACCTCAATTTCCTTCATTCATTGCCATTTTTTGTTTTGTTTGCATACACAGGCACATACGTACAGACCATGTATGCATGCATGCACAGACACAGATGCACAAGCACAGACTATGTATGCATGCAGACACATAGATACACAGACACAGAATATCAATCTGATTAAAATCTGTGGTGAACACGGCTTGATTTCTTTATTTGCCTAAATTTCTTTCGTTTAATGAGTGATTGCCGCAAGTACAGACCATGTATGTATTCAGACACACACAGGTACAGATCCTGTTTGCATGCATATGCACACGCACACACACACACACTGTGTGACACACACACACAAATAGTTCAGTAACATACTGTAGTCAGAAATTATTGTAATATAACATTTTATTTTGTCATTTGGATTACATTATAATATTGGGACAACAAATGGATCATACAGCACACATGCAACAAATACACATTGCAACTTTATAAAGTTTACTTTTTTCCATTTTCTTTATATACATATGTACACCTTTTAGGTATTGCAGTTAAAATCAGAGAGATAACATGTTTTTAACAATTTCTTTTTAATTCATTTTTCTAATTTAGTTTTGTATTTTGCAGGAGTGTGAAACTTTCATTGTATGGACAATCACTTCTGTCATCAGTATGACCTTTGACCTCTCTCTCTTGACATTGATAATTTCACTTAATGATACCAACATGATTGTGAAGAGAAATTAAATACAGCAACTGCATACATACTTTATAGTTTTGCTGAGTTGACACTTTGTATGAGGGCACAGTAACCAATTTTGGTAGAATTGTCGTTTTTATCCAAACTAATTTCTGACTAATTTCTAGTAAAATGTTCATCTGAGCTTTTTCACATCTGGGTATTACAACAATAGCATTCTATCTGAATCCAGGATCTATAATTAAAACCTTTACCACGTCTCACTTGGTAGTTATGACTAGCGCCCTCAACATCCTTACACTGCTTTGTAAGGACACATAAATTTAACTGTAATTCACTCCAGCTCCGAATTGAATCTGTTATCTGTTTAATAGTGACTGTGTCAATAATATCTGGGATGCTGGGGATACAGGAGAGCTATACAAAAATTTGAGAATGCTCAAGCAAGAATTTCAAACAGAAAGAATTCTAGTTTTAAAATTAGCAAAATTTGGTTGTTACTGGTCTGTTCCAGTCTCTTGACAAGTATATCATAGCAGATACCCCAGTTGAGATTACCAACTGGTATAATACATAAAATTGGCAAGGCATTCTGTTATTGGGCACCACCAATAAGCTAAGATACGTGTTACTCTCAGCTTTCAGTGCTAATTAAGCAGCCAAGCTTCATTTACTGAATACAGCAAGGTGTACAGCTAAAATTTCAATTCAAAATACATACTATGTACAGAGTCTAAAATAGAATAATTTGTAGGTATAAATCTTACATCTGTGTCAAGGGAAGTCAGCAATCTGCTTTGCTCCAGCAAAGTGAGAATGTGTTAATTGATTCCCTAGGGGGTCTGGTGTTCTTGCAAAGTGAGAATGTTCTATCCCCTAGGGAGTCTGGTATTCCAGCAAAGTGAGAATATTCTATCCCCTAGAGGGTCAATATTCATGATGACATCAATCTATCTAATGATTGACTAAATACCATTCTATAAAGATATGTTCTGAATTCATAAATAAATAGTTCTCTACATTTTACAAAAAAAAAAGATTTGCTGATAACAGCAAACAAACGAACATTCAATTTACATTTAAATTTTGCAATTTCATTGCAAGGAAAAGATGAAGGGTAAAATACAGAGACAACAGACAAATACAAAACAGGTTACTAGGTCATCGGCATTATGTTTTGTATTAGGGTAGACTGGCAGTGGCATTGGGAAAAAAAAAATTTCCACAGCAGGGCACAAGCTTGCACGTTTAAATTAACATTACAGCAATATTCAAAACAGATATATGTGGCTTTCTTTTCAGAGATGCATTATGAAATATAATACATTTTTAGTTAAAACAGACCAATTTATGGCAAAGTATGGAGTTTTAGGGCAAAAATTCATGAGTTTCACGTCAAAGTTCATGAGTTTCAGGGCAAAGTTCATTTAAAATGGACTAATTTGTGAATGAGCATTTATATACATGTGAATGACACCCTGGTATTCATTCATTAATTCTGTGATATACATTACAACAATATTTTTCTTACTAAGTAGTCGTGGAATTACAAGTCTGTTTAATCTCATTTGAATGTAACACTTTTTGATTCAATGTTACAGTTCATGCGTGGTCTTCTGTAGAAAATTTGACTTTTTGAAAATTCAAAAAAAAATACTGCAAGGTTTCCATAGGTCATAAGAACTGGTTCATCACGGTATCACAGGTCATCAGTACTATACTTGTGACACGATTTTCTGTCATTTCAGCTTGGTTTCAACATTTCCTTGGCTCCAACTGTACTTCTCAGAGAAAATATTATTACCAATACACCAAGTATAACTTGAGATTCACCTGAACTGATGGTCAACATTTCATAATACGTAGATGAAAATCACTGACAGTTCCAATTGGACACACCTGTTGATTTGTTCGCCAGTCTGGATTTTAGTACAAGAGCGCCCTCTCTCAAAGAGAGCACAAATTCTTTTGTTTTTGTAAGTATATCATTGCTTACATTTTAATTGTAAGCACACAAAAGTACTTTTTACTGTACAGTTGATTGTCAGTATTCATAAAAAGTCTTAAAGTTATCTCAAAGTATCTGCTATTGGTTACTTTGTGAAGTGCCGACAGTTTTCATGATGTCATGGCAACTGAAAATCAGTAAGCATGGTAACCAAGTCACTAGGAGACAGATACTACCAGCGCTCACTTCATAACGTACATTCATGTTTTGTGTAACATCAGTGAAAACTGTACAGAGCACCATAGCATGGGTTATGTACATGTAGATTTCACACTTCGGTTCACTTTAGCTTGTCGCTATGAGTCTTCTTTGTACTCCCTCTATAAGATAAACACAGATAAACACAGGTTTAGGATGTGAGAATGAGGTCAACAACACAAGACCAATGGAAAAATTTCAACATTCTAACTTTTTTTCTCAAACAGAAACCAGAGTCTGGTGACGTAATTACACATTATCTTACCTTATTGTTTTAAATCTTTCCCTTTCAAAATCATTTTCTGGACACTCACTTTCATAAGAAGCCAAGTAAAGGGCTGTGGAGGAAGAAATGAGACAAAATGTCATTTTTAACGATTTGTTTTTGATGAATTTGCATAAATTAGTAGCTTGATATTCTTGCCATGTAAGAAATCTTAAAATAATAAAATTAGAAGTATTACCCGACACCGAAACTTACATGTTTCAAGATATTGAAAAGTCTACTTTTTATAATCAATGAAACTGATTTAAAATTCCAATTATTAGTGTCCCGCAACATGTCTCTGCATGTTCCTATTGGGAGTAGCAATGTAAACATAAAAACAAAAGATTCATAATATTCATGTTTGAGGGCGCTACTTACAATTTTCTGTAAATACTGGTGCCGTCAGTAAATAGTTAAGTGCCTGTCTTTCTCTGTTGAATGGGCAATCGACTTGTTTCCATGTAATGAACTCTGTGATTTGTTTAGCAAGCTGCCAAAATTTCTGTCGGGATAAAATTATGAGATACAAGTCAGTTACTATACAATCACTGCTTCCATGAATTCACTAGATTTGAGGAGTGTCGTGACGAAACCCTCGATGTTTATCTTCTCAAGTCAAGCCCTGCTAATGAGAATTAGTTTTCTTTGTCGTTTCAAGTTGTTTTGATAGCAATAATACACAAAGGTCAAAGGTTAGAAGAGATGAAATTACTTGATGGTTTCTGCTGTGAGACATAATATAATGGTATACATGTACTGGTTTCAACTGTGATACGTAACGTTAAGAAGCTATTACCTGACATCACCTCTTTATTCGTTGTTTCACCATTCATACCATTTCTACAATGTGTGACTCGTCTTCTGACTTGTGTCACATTGCAAAAATGGTAGGCACAATGATCCAAATGGATAAAGAGCTGATATTGGGTAAATAACTGATTTATCAAATACCTATGTGTATTGTTATAGAGACAGTGCCTATACTCACATCAAAGTTAACATGACCTGTGGTCAATCTGTTTGAACAGCCTTCATTGAGGAAGTAAATATCTTTGACAAGTAAACTAAAGAATGGGATAACCATGCGATCACAACCACCAATGGAGGCTTGGGCTCTCTGGACGGCTGCTTTCAATGCCTGTCTGTAGTTGCCAAAGTTTGATGTTGGATCCATCAAGTTCTGAAATGGTGAGATGACAAAATGTCAAACTTTAGTCTGTATAACTGTACTATACAAAACATACTATAGAAAAGGAAAGAAGCTGTGAAAAGTTAAATACATACATGTAGTAATATAAAATCACAAAACCAGAAACAAAAGGTCATCTGGTACTAACACTGCTAGAGTTTATCATCTGGCTCAACAAATCTTAGCAACAGAGATATTTGTACTATCTAAGACTAGTCTTACCTCCAACACTTCAAATTTTTGTGTGTTCACTTTTGCCCAAGTTTTCTTTAGCCTTGCCACTGGACTCATATTTAACCCAGCTGAAAATAAAACACGCAATTATTATAATTTCTGATAAGGACAGTATGGGGAATATGAACTCAAAAACACATTCTAAAATGAACAAGTATAAACACAACAATAAAAAAGAAGTACATATTCCTTATCTATCCTCACCTAGAATCAAGTTTTGCGAGGATTTTTTGACTACTGTCTCCTCTCTCACCTAGCATTTCCCTAATGAAGCTTCAGCGAGAATATGGGTGCAAATTCTTATTGTTTTTGTTTGTTTTGCTCATGGAAAAAACATTGCAAATTCATAGCGTTTTCACTGAAGGTAATAAGCACTTGGGAGTCATGAATATTTAGTGCTCATCTATTGCATATGTATTTCTCTCGACTCCCATGATGCAATGTGACTCAGCAAAAATCATGAATTGAGGCAGAAATTTATCTTGCTGTTTCTTTGAAATCATTTGTAATGTAGGTGATATAAAATCATGAAATGCCTCTCCGGAATCCATAGTTTATGAACATGCATTTATTTCCTGGTGTGGCATTCCCCTTTAAAATCAAAGCCATATTCTAGGATATCTGCGAAGTAGACAACTTACCTAAAATAGCCATAAGTGAGTTGAAATTGCCAATATTGAAGCACTCTTTAGCCACATCAATGAAGTACTCAATGAGTCTGGCACGGTGTTTTTTCTTTATATGCATGCACACTTCTGTCGCTACCAGATAACTGAGTCGGTTAAACCACTCTACGTAAGCTTCTAAATTATTTGTTTTCTTGATGTCTGCCAGTCTTATCTAAAATAGTAGAAGTAATTGAAATCAGTGAAATGTCAAATAATAGTAGTACAGGGAGAATATGACATGATGTATAAGGATAACAAACTATAGCAAACACTCACAGCATGGTCATTATTGTTTGTATCTGCATATATTGAATTTCCAACAGGGTTGACCAAGGTTTTCTTAAATATTACTTTTCATTTCATGATTATAATCAATATAATATAATATAAATGTTATGAAATGCATTGTCATTTTTTCCTTACTTTTTCATCCAATTCTTTCTTCATAAATGTCTGTACAAATTCCTCAGGACCAATGTTTGTTACTCTTTCCTGTATAAAAAAAAGTACTCTGTCAATTTAAAGGAATATGTGTTCAACTCTGTAGTTCATGGACAAAATCAACTTTTTTGCTTTATACCCATTCATTGGTATAATGGAACATTCCATCCATGTAAAACAATTGGGCTTTACCAAAGTAGCATGATAACAGGGAAGTTCAGCTTAATTTGATGTTTACAACTATTATGTCTATCATTTGTATGATAATTCTAGCAATTACAACCATCTGTGGTTATATCTATATATATATGCATTTCTACAGAATATTTGGTGTATGCAACATGGTAGACATAGTCAAGGTAAGGCTGTATTTTAATATTTTATCTGTCTTTCTGCTTCAAAGTGACATAAGTTCATGAAAGCAGTTACAACAATATACCTCAGACACTACCCTCTCATTAAACTGTCTATGAATTGTACAACTGTTACAACATTATTTGTTGATATATGTATGTATGTGTGTGACTGTAAAATGTACAACTATGTATGTATGTATGTATGTATGTATGTATGTATGTATGTATGTATGTATGTATGTATGTATGTATGTATGTGTATGTATGTATGTGTGTGTGTGTGTGTGTGTGTATGTATGTATGTATGTATGTATGTATGTATGTATGTATGTATGTATATATGTATGTATGTACATATGCATGTACGCACACACATACATACGTATGTACGTATATGTATCTGTGTGTGGGCCGTGTATACTATTTATGATGTATTCATGTACACAAATGTACACTGTAAGTATGTATGTGTACATAGATGTGTGTATGTACGTATGTATGGGGAGTGCGTAATATGTGTGTGTGTGTGTGTGTGTGTGTGTGTGTGTGCGCGTGTGTGTGTGTGTGTGTGTGTGTGTGTGTGTGTGTGTGTGTGTGTGTGTGTGTGTGTGTATGTGTGCACGCATATATGCATATGATAATTCTAAAATTTGTACATCAGTCCTGGACTTACCAGTTCTATGTGAGTTAACTGCTGTGCTAATATGTATGGGTCAGGACAGATTTCAATGATGTTTGTTTGGAATGCTGCAGGATTGGCTCGCAACATGTGCATTCTGTCGGCAGCTGCTGCATTCACCTTGGCCAGAATTTCTTCATATTTTTCCAACATTGCAAGCTGTAAATAACACATGGTAGGGAGACAACATTATTAAACAACATCAAGGAATTTTAAATTCTTTGGTAAGAAACTCCTTTGGGGACATTAAAAGGTCTACCAAACATAGCAAGAACTCTGCAACTGTTCACAAAGAAATGTAGACAGGTCTATAGAGAGTTTGACTTTCAAGTGATATTTGACCTCGACCTTCGACTCTTAACAACAGTTTTTGACCTCAGGGCATTGGCATTGTTCATTCGCAGTTGGATGGAAATTACATTTGATTTACCACCAAAGGACAGTTATGTGTAACTATGACCCAACACGATTCAAATTCGCCACTACATGTATTAATTGAGAGAATATAACTACACAGAACTTGTGGTTAATGGATTGTAGAGATCAAATTGTGGCGATATCAGCGAGCATTACTTGGCCATTTCTTGATGTCAGACACAGTATATTCATATATACTACTAGTGTAGTAATAGTTGTTGAGTTGTATGCCTGCCAGCAGAGTACAACCCCGGTATTGTCTACTGCTCTGTAGAGACTGCTGCTTGCATACTAATACAACGGTGTCTACATGTAGCAACAAGTATTGCTAATTTATCACCCACTGATAAAAACACAATGACGCAGAGTACAGGGATGTGATGTCCACCTCAGAGACAATTCAATATGACATATGTACATTACGGTTGGATGACCAGACATTCATACAATAGATCCTCTGAAATGAGGACTAGCAGAGTTTCTACTACGTGTACAGAAATGCCGACATCTTGCAATTTCCACTATGTGTACAGAAATCCTGATATCTTCCCATGTATGTGTGTATAGAAATGCTGACAATGTCTTTGTACTTCAAAGTACCAACTGGGATAACTATTGTAGTGAATGTGTTCAAGAACAGAATGGTCACACTGTTCTACTAAAGACTCTTTTTCACCGACTCCCAGCACACTTGACATGTACACACAGTATGATATATCAAACTTAATTCAAAGTATTTTTGACACCAGTATTAAACATGTACTAAAAATGAAAAGTTCCCATACATATTCTCAACATTGAACATATATACTCAATGACACTAGTAGTGCTTAGTGGTAAAACTGGTTCAAATGCCATCATACTGTGATATATATGTCTAGTTGCTATGGCTGGTTTATGACCAGATCAACAATGAAGTCAGACAATAGGTAAATTTTTAGATGTAGGTGTTCCAAACTATGCACTTCAGGCTCCTTACCATTCATGTGTTTTTACACGTAGGCTGTATGGTGTCATCTCAGAGACAAAGAACAAACTGTACTAGATAATTTCACTACTACAAAATTTTGCCATTTTGCAATCTTCGATTAGTTCTCCGAGACTACTATTGTGATGGCTATGGTGATCTAACACTTTTAAAGGGCCATGTTTCAATCCCAGGCCATTGTAAAAGTGTTATCTTCATATGGAATACATAGGGTCATTCTTTTGTTAAGGTTCAACTTTTTCAATAGTTCTGCCAAACAACCATATTTAGCACCTAGCACATAATCCTAAGCCAAAGCCGGCTTTTAAACACAACCTACCATCTCTGGACCAGACATGACAAGGGCTCTTTCATTATGCTAATCAGTTTATCACAAAACCTAATATCTCTGGCCCAGACATAGCAAGGACTCTGTCATTATGCAAATCAGCTAATCAGAAGAACTGAACTGTTTCCAGTAAAGTTGTGATGTATTTTTCAACAGGAAAAATCAACAGCAAGAAGTTGCAGCTTGTGAGGACTTCAAACATTGACTTTGTCTGTGGAAAGTAGCAAAATATTACTGACCCTCCTTATCAATGTCTGCATGAGTTGTCCAACACCTTTACGAAGACTGGGATCTATGGAGGCACATTTCTGAGTTATGTCTTTTAGGTGTCGCATCATCCTCTCATCCCTAAAGTCATAGGGGAAAGTTTCTGTCCACTCACTGAAACAAAAAACAAACAAACAAACAAACATGAATACTCCCCTTACATCTCCATACAGCTACAGTCTAGATATTACATGTAAGAAACTTAGATTGTTAAGGTTTTTATTAACAGGCCTGTAATTTAAATTGACGTCACCTGGTAGTATTGGGTGGAATAGGGCTTAGAATTTATGCTATTTTAGCAATGACACATACATGTAGTCGCTAATACCAAAATTTAAAATGGCCATACAGATGACAAATGGGTATCTATTTTGGATTTTTTATTCATTAAACATCTCTATTATGTTTTCCTTTTTTAAAAAAAAAATGTGAAACAACATATACCAAGTCCATGTTTGTAACTCAATAAGTTGCAAAAAACTAGAAGATGTCCGAAACATTTGTTATTGTACATGCAATAACAAAGATTAGTCACATTTTTTTTAATAGCAATTTATTGAGTTACAAACAAGGCCTTGGTATATGTTATTTCACATTCACTGTAAATTCACATTCTTTTTTCAAGTAGGAAAATATAGTAAAGTTGATAAAAATCCAAAATAAATACCATTTGTTATCCATATGGCCACTTGAAATCATTCGGAACTTGATACAATTGTAGATATTTTAGCAATTACATGTAAATTCAGCAATTTAAATTGTTGAGAACTTATGGTATTTTAGATATTTTAGCAATTACATGTAGTTGCAAATTCCACAATTTAAAACTGACTTAGCATAGCATAAGGTAGTCTGCCTGCTGGTCATAGGTTACTAAAATCTGAATGCAGTACAAAACTGGGACATACTGAGACATATGTTTGCATTGTTCACACAGGTCAAACAGTTTCCTACTTAGAATCAAAAACAGATGGGCTTAGATCATAGGGGGCAAAAGAGCAAAAGATAAATACGGTAAATAGAAAATAGAAAGGCAACACTTTGTTCTGAAATTATTTCATAGAAACTTTAAGAACTTTGAAAATAATTTTGAAAATGTTTTAATTTCCAGTCTGCTTGTTCCCACCCCTACTCTCCCCATCCGGTGACCATACTTCTATCAAGATGTCTGTCCATCCCCACCCTCCACCCATCACATGACAATGCTTCTGTCACAGTCTGTCTTTCCCTCCCTGTCCTGTAATGGCATAATAGCTCCCCTGGGAGCTGAGAAAGTACTGTTGTGCTGCCATTGATCCTTGCCAGGGGTAATAATTGTGAGTGCCTTGAGCTCTCAGGAGAAAAGGTGTATTATAAAGTCACATTATTATATCATTGTAGATTGTACGGAAAGGTTTTTGTAAGTGACTTACCTTAACAACTGTACAATATTTGGTCCAAATCTACTAAATCTTTCTCTATCTATTATCCTATCATGAAGATTCTGTTGTAAGATACATAACTGGAAAGAAACAAAAAAAAAATATAAGTACATAATGGTAATAAATAGACATCAAATTACACACATGCATATGCATGCATGTGTGCATACGTACATATACATGCCCATACACAAATACACTTACACATGCAAACATATACATAGACCCACATACTGTATACTCACATAGACATGTATACACATGGCCACACAAACACTTACACATGCACACATATATATACAAACATACATATATACGTACGTACGTACGTACGTACGTATGTACGTATGTATGTACACATGCACACATATATATATACAAACATACATATATACATACGTACGTACGTACGTACGTACATACATACATACATACATACATACATACATACATACATACATACATACATACATACATACATACATACATACATACATACATACATACATACATACATACATACATACATACATACATACATACATACATACATACATACATACATACATACATACATACATACATACAGACACATATAGACACACAAACAGTTGTGTACACTGAAATCCTATAATACCTAGAATCTGGGGTGAAACCACTGACTGAGTCACCTTTATACTTAGATTACATACCTGGCAGACTTCTTGAAGTAATTCATATGGCTTGATAAATAATCTACTACAGAGTATAAATGCAAATATATATGTTCTCTGAAAAACAAAATAAGCATAATATGATAAGTAAAAGACAAACATTTCACAAATTTATTTGGCTTTCAGAGTGAAGACATAAAGTTGAACAATTTATTGCTGTGCCACTAAACATTAATAAATATGTCAAATCTTTGTTACTGTACACACAATAACAATCTTTTTTATACATTTTAATCTTTTGCAATTTATTGCATTACAATAAGAGACTTTGGTCAATGTTGGTTCACATTGATTTTTCAAGTAGGAAGCCATGATAAAATTGTTTTATAGATTAAAAATCCATAATAAATACCCAATCCTCATCGATATTGTCACTTTAACAAGAGTTATGACGAGCAACTTACATCTGGATAGTAGCTAGCTGTTGGTACTACATGTTGTATGAGAGCTTCTACTGACCCTGAGTACAGATTACCATCATGGTAGATTAAAGCCTGCAATACACAAAACAAAGAATAGGTTATCAATTCACAAGGACTAGTACCACCTATGGTATTACTGTCAGTTTTCACATACGGCAAGAAAAACTGTGAGGTGGGAAATCATCTCTTGATTTCAATTTTCTTGAAATTTGTGTGTGAGATTACACATACATATATTTAAACTGTGATATTTAGAGTGCTGGTCAGAGTGGGATAACTCTGACAAACTGGTTACTTGTATAATGTATTCAAGCTCCCATGCATCAGTACCCATAATCTATCAATGGTGGCCATATTTGATTTCTGATTGGTTGTTTGCAACAACTTTTCAACAAGATGGCTGCATGCATCTATGAATTACTACATAGTGTAAACATAAAGGCATATCCCCCCACCCCCCCCACCCCCCCCCCCCAAACTTGAATATTGTTGTGTATTTTATTCTTCCTCAAAGGTTACGAGTATGTTTTAGATTACATCCGACATCAGCAAAATTTTCACGTTCATAATTTTATTTGTAGCAACAGCAGTGACAAATCTACTACATTACTTGAAGCATTCGACTGGAAGCAGAAGTCATTCAATGGAAACAATTTTCAGTAATATTACATAGAATGAACTGTATTGTGAAGACAATGCTCCATATTGTAGTATACCTTTCAAACCTTGTAGCTTCATTTATTTATTTCACAATGAAAGTATGGTGAAATCTCACTTGATGAACTGAAGTGTCTGTACTACTACTTGCTCTTTGAGCCTGTGGCCTTACTATTCTGAAATTAATTAATTAAATTGACGACACTATTTACAACCTTTGTGAGTTTCACTGACAACTTCAGAGTCCTTATGTTAACCAGACAAAGACTTCTACACATTCATGTCATGTTACCAGATAGCACTGGTTTGGTGTAGACAATACCCTGTTGTTCATTTCATTTGAAATGTATCTCCTTAGTAACAGATAGCTGTAACCAGGTCAACCACCCTAATATGAGACCTCTAGGCAATCAACATGTTTTGGCAAGGTCTCTGCATTAGGACAGGCTTTAGAGAGTGAGTAAACAGAGAAAGTGAAATAAACACTCTCCGGGCAGTGAGCCAGTGTTCTCTAATGGTGTACAATATTGAGTTACATTCATTGTTATGCAATGGGGCCAGCCCAATGGACTGTGTGTTGTATTAAAGGCCAGTCACCTGAATGTCGTCACTTTCAAACACACCTGTGTAGACGTGTATGACTGCATGCATTCAATCATTTCTCCCCAAGCTATAATCAAAAAGTTGCTATCGATCCCTACAGGAGTACGCTTCTGTGTATTGAGATTATATCCTCCACTTTGATAATTCGTACTTTCTTGGACAACAATTCGATATGAGCTTCAAATGATTGCAGTTTCCCTGATCTTTGTCAACAATATACATGACAGTTTAATATCAAAGGTTTCAATGAAATAACTTTTTGCTCATTATGGAATATGATATTTGACACTGAAAGGATTATCTTACAAGATTTCAGTCAGCTGGTAAGATTACCATGGATTCAAGACTTGTTTGCTCAAGGCTGAGATGTACTACTACTAGTTCAGTGCTACTCTTCATCAAATCTTACGACATTTCTTTACATATCTTTAGGGGTTAGTTAAGATTTGATACAAATGTTGGTATCCAGACTAGAGGTGTACATTCACAAACCAATTCTTACTATGCTCTCTTTCTCAATAAAACATTTCTGAACTAGTGAAAGCATAATTTTTGTGGGGTTTTTTTATTTCATGACTATAAGTGAGTTTCAAAGCAATCTCTGTCTTTGTTTATCATTTTTTGGTATTTCAGATTTAAAGTTTATTCAGTATAGTAGTTACAATGGGTTTAAGCAGTGCTCAGCAAAAAAAGGGTTTAATTCAAGGCTACTAGGACAGTGTATTCACTGTCAACTTTAAGCTGGTAGGAGTATCATAAGTTGGTATATCTCACACTACAACAAATGCACAGGATAGAAAGTGAGATGTAATTTTTGTCTCCATCGACAGAATACAGATCTTATCTGCAACTTTCATATATTAGGTTGTACCAAGTAAGCGGCAAATTTTGGCCTGCAACGACAACATATAAAGGAGAAGTTCCGTAACTTTATAGTTTATTAGTCTAGGCGATCCATGTCTTGAAGATCTCTCTAGTCTAGGTGCTATCCATGGCTTCGAAGATCTGAGTCTCCCTTTGATGCCACAGACAGCCACTAGACTTAGAATGACTGTAGTACAATTTTGAGAAGGCAAACACAACCCTTTGAAGGGTTGGGGGATAAACAGGAAGAAGTTTTGAAATTGTAAAAACATTAATTGTCTTCTGTGTAGGCAAAACAACAAATGTGGAGAACGGTTCTGAAGGGAGTAGAGTTTAGTTTATGTAGTGAAATAACCACTGGGAATTCTAACTCCATGGGAACTGGGAGGAGGGAAAACAGCCAGTGAGCTTCTGGGTTATTGTGCTCCATTATAAGACAAAAGATAGGTGATTACTGAATGGAAGAAAACTATGCGGTCACAATGTGGAACATTCCAATTAAGACAATCTATATTGAAGAGTGATCTAAATTTACAACACTCAGTCTTAGTATGGGGTGCTAAGACAATACACACTATTCCCATTAGTACTATCTACATTACAATGGTTACATCCAGACACATGGGGCTTGCTGCCTTGGATCATTAACACACATTTTTTCAACTCATTAAAATTTGCCACAATGGATAACTACCCTTGCATGCTTTTGATGGGGTTTACCATGGTACTCTAGGATTAAGAATTACATGGCATTGTGATGCTGATGGTACATAGGCAGTAATACATTGTGACTACATCGTATACTAACCATTACATATCAGTGTTTTTGCTAAGGGTGGTATTACATGTAAGTAGGTAAAATCTACCAACGTTCCCATGTCATTTTACCTGTGGTCCCAAACAAAATTACCATAGACTCTATGGGGAAACATCGGCCATTTTTACACCTTTCTGTTACCGGGTTCCCAACCTTCGCAAAAACATTACATATTCCTACTTGTACTAGGAGACAGCACAGATAGACCAAAACAGTCTCAGAAAAAGTTTTAATATGTGAATAAAATCTATGGGTGACTGCGATCACAATTTCAGTCTAACCAACAATTATTACTATAACCTGTACTTGGAGAGACAACACTAAATTCCAACAAAGGGTAGTAAACTTAGTGACTGGCCTAAAAATCTCCTGCAAGCAGTTTACAACAATTGAAATGACTGGACTGTCTCATTCTTAGGACCTTTGTTGATCAAAATTGTGGCATGCAGAGAAACCAGTGGCCAGACATCTTTTTCATACAAGTCCATTTTTATTGCTAGTTTGTCTAGTCTGGGTAATATTACATTACAACTTTGATGGTCTGACGTTGACAAACAACATGTGTTAAGAAATAATATATTTAATGTTCTACTTTCACTTCTCAAGGATACATTGACAGGCAATATAGTTTGATTAGGTTCTCTTTTTTTGAGGAGTACGATGAAAAAAACTGAATTTATTTAATGATTTTGTTTGCGTTGTATTACAGCTAGTCTGAAAAGTCTAGTCTGTGGTCTGCTTACATAACCAATCAGCACCAGACTCACTCTACTTACTACCTGTTGAGCATATTACATAGGCAGAAACAACTACTGGACCTTTCAAGCGGCCACACGGCTACATGTAGGCAAAACATGTAGGCAAAACACAGACTTATCCAGAGTTTGTTCTTAAAGTAATAAGATTCCTATCCAATTAAAACAAAAATTTGCTTAAAATGATAACTTAAATTCATCCTAATATTATGTTTGGATGTATAGAAAACTGTAAATATTTGCAGTGTTAAAAATATAAATAAATTCAATTCATCAATAATTTGTTCACTTGATTTTAATTAATATTTTCTTAATATCTCTTTCTGTACAAACTCTTTCTCTTCCCATGCATGAATTGAGTTCTACTGCTAAAAATATTGTAGCTATACTGATTACTTAATACTTCACTGCATTTTTTAATTAAAATTTCAATCATACTAATATATTTACATTAATAATTCAGTATTGCTAATTAAAATACGTAAGCAATACTTTGTTCATTTCATTTTGTCCATGGAGTATGAATTTCACAACCTTTGCACCATACAGTGATGACATAGCCTTGATATCTTTATACATCAAGTGATAGATGCATATAAAACTAAACATGATTTCATACTGAAATCTGAAACTATTCACAAATATGAAATTCAAGTATTACTTCAGATTAACCCAGTTTCTCTTTTACACTGCACAACGTCAACATAATATTGTCACAGTGTGTTCTTTAACACTAATGAGTAAACTATTAAGGTACGAATTGTTACAAACAACAGCCTCTTTTACGGCATCATCCAAGGTGCACTGTCAAGAGATCGATATTTTGCAGTGTCGCGAAAGAAATATCAGCTCAGGTTTGGGAGAATGAGGTTCTATTGATTACAACAAGGTGCTTTATGTTGTCGATATTTTATATGAGAAGGTATTCCATAATTCTGATTGTAATAACTAATCTGTAGTCTTAGAACTATATATATACGAGATTAGTAATCTAATAGATTTAGTTTTATCTATTAGCTTTTCAATGACATTAAAATTCTTGTCTTGCAGACATTCCTTGTTACAATCCTTGACAACCTGTAAGAGTTATGGTGCCAACAAACATTATGTAAACAACTTATATCACAGTTAAGCCAATGAAGGACCATTTAAGCCCTGTATTATTGACTTTGTAAATTTAAGTGCAGGGATTCTGGTATTATCTTGCTATATGGTCTTAGCATTGAAATACTAGTACAGACAATCCAGTTAGATTGAAATTTTTACTCTAAAATGGACTATACATGTAGCTGAAGAGAATGCCATTCTGAAATTCTCTAAACTTGATGAATGCAGTACAGTATTATTTTTGGCATAAACATTTTGGACAGCATCCTTTTCCAGCACCAAACAGTGATTTATTTGATTACAGTTATTATTTATTCTTGATTCGTATGAACACATATACCCAAAATTTAGTCATTTTAGAATCCAATATGGCTGCCAAATACTATGTTAACTCTGTGAAAAAATAAAAGATTTTGAATAATTTTCATTGAAAATATGACTGTGGACCCCAAAAATTCTTTTATTATTTCAAAAGGACTAGGAACAAATTCTCACAATGGCAAAGTTTGGAGAAAATTGAAGAACTTTGATTTTTAGGGAAATTTGTGCCTGACGTGCATTCTACCTTCATCCATAGAAATGAGTTATTTCTATGATCTAATACTATCTAGATTAGTCATAGTATGATTTCATTAGTTTATCTATAGAATATCTTGTTTGCAAATCTTGTAAAAAACAGGATATTTGTGGTGCTCTGAATTTCCTCTATGTACCAGTTTTATTGTTACTGTACACCTTGAACACAATAAATGAGGAAGTGGTTGAGGGATGTTGGTAATGGCCATGTTACATGTTTTGTAAAAAGTCGGGGTTAAGAAACATGACACATCTATTCTTGAATCCAATAATTCCGTTGATACAATATCTTTTTATGAAAGGTACGTGTAGTTTGTCGGTAACAGATTAGTCTGGAATCCATGCCGATTGGGGGTTTGAATTCATTACTTCCCCAACATGAGACAAATCAAAATTCAAAATTGGCGATCGCTTGGATTCTAGGCTAGTAATGAATATATATATTCCAACATACCTGAAAAAATGTCCATGGACTCTGGATTTATAGAATCATATAAAAATTTCTACTCGAATAGTCAAAACATTTTTTGGAAAAGCAAATCTCAAACTTTTGCTGAGATCTTGATAATAAAAGCTAGCATACATATACATCTGTACATGATACAATCACAAAACTCTGTTCGAAAACATTAAACAAAACTTGAAAGAGGTGTCAAGAATTTGAGATGTATTTTTGCCATAAATATAAAGTAGATTGCTTTTAGTACAGCAAGTGCTGTCCATTGAAAATATCAACTTAATTTCTTGTCATTTATTTCTGAAATATTTAGTGATGGATAGCTTGAAATGAAGGCATGAAACATGTTACAGAAATTTTCATTTGGAATTTATTTCTGTTACTGCAACATCTCTATTCAACTAACATCAAATTTAAAAGTAATTATATTCAAAAATCAGCCATATGTAATGTATTCGTTTGTAATTATACGATTATATTCAATGATATCCATATAATGTAACTGCAGTATTTGTTTGTATATCAACACTGAAAAATTAACACGCTATACAATTCTTTGAGAATTCTGACAGCCTTTTGGGTCAAAATAAATTACCCATTTATCTACAAATTTGTTCTCTTCATATTCATTATCCTGGTGTAAATAAATATTGAAAAGTATAATTGATTTCATTTCAGACTTCGACCTTGTTTCTAGCTGAGTAACAGGAGAATAAAGAGCCATCATATACTGGCATATGGTGCCTGACCTCAAACTAGTGAGGGGATTTCAAACTGTATATCACAACCATGGTTTGAAAAGAAATTTAGAAATAGATTTTGGGGTCAAGAGTTGAATTTGAAAAAAATACTACTACTACTAGTAAGGACGAAAAAAGACGAAAGAATTGTTTCTGGTCAGGACAGTTTGGCTAAAATGGTGCGACGACATGATTTTTTTTTTTTAATTCTCAACAAACCTGTCACTCAGTCTACTATTTATGGCAGTTTCTGTTCTTTTTATTTAGTACTTTACAGCAAGTGGGACAGTTCTCATTTGCTTGTTCATCATTGGCTCTGCATTTGTTTTCACTGAAGTAGGGAGGGTTATTTTTGTGTTTTCCCAGATCTGCAGACTGCAGGGTTGGACAAACACACACACAAACAAAAAAGACTGACGCTGACCAGAAACAATTTCTTTTTTTAATTTGGCGTAAAATACAGTACAAACACATCTTCACAGACAACAAAACACACGTATATATATACTGGTACATATACAGAGAGTAAATAAATGCAGAATATATTTTGTACTAAAATACATTTATTGTACATAATCAGGTATGAATTTTCTAAATGTAAAATTCTGAAAATGATGTCACCAGTTCAATTTACAACAGTGGAGCTACCAGACAATGACATCCAATGAAACCAAAATGTGGGTATGATGTCTTTCATAAGATTAATATGCTATCATTTTAGTACTCATTAAATTATAGAGGAAAAATAATTCTCAGAATTGTTTATCTTTTAATACTAAATATGAATGCTAAATATCAATACACAATACTGGACTGTTGGTACTTTTCATTTACAACAGCCTGACCATATTTCTTGTCATTAAAAATGATCTTAATATTCATGTAACTCCTCTATGAATTCTATAAAAACCAACAAATACTGTAAGTGGCTCTAGTAATGGATATACAGTATATCAAACAAAAGGTGTCGTTTAACGTAATTGATGGTAAAAACAATTTTCTAATGCAGGAGCCTGGGTGGTATTGTTAAGGGAGAACAATAGAAATACATATATCATGTTGAAAGTGACAACACTAGAATAGGTATCACCTGGCCTGGGTTTAACACTAGAAATAAACACAACTAGAATGAAAACATCCATACACTCACAAACAGCTGGTAATGCTTAAACTTTGACCAAAAAATATGCGAATGTTGGAATAGAGTGTGTTTGGTATGGCTTTAGAAATCTGCTAAATGAGAAAAATAATGGATGCCAATAATGTTGACATTTACATTAAGTAAGATTTTGAGAGACTTAAATTGAGAGATTTGATGTTTCATTTACATTTCATAATAATTTAGAGAGCCGGAAAACGGACAGATTTGAAAATGCCAAAAATGGAACAATTCGAAAATGCTGGCCCCCACAGATGATGTATGTATGCATCCATTTAACCATTGTTTTACATTAATTTGCATGTGTGCGAAATCACCATTTTCAATCTGTGCCATTTTTGGTGTTTCCTTGTTAAAATTGTGAAAAAAAACATTTATCATGTAAATACATCAAAAAGAAAAAACATTGAATTACACTTTTTTTATTTGAAAACGCTGTCATATAAATTCCAGCCTTACAGATAACTGTAAAATTAACTATACATGTGTATACCAGTCATCTAGGAGTATACATGTACATCACTTCAAGGCAAATATTATATGCACTCCACCTACTATTAAATAATTCAGTCTATGTGAGTCAGACATGACAGTCTGGTAGACTTTGTGTTATCAAGGGTAGTTCCATTATGATCATAGGATGACTAAAAACCAATCCCAATTAGTTTCTATATTTGTATACTGGTTTCCTCTTCCTATGGTAAATCTATACTTTAATTATCGGCATCATCAGCGTACTACACACTACACATTGTATATTCCATATATAGTATTTCGCTATTAATATTTCATAAACCCAGTAGGGATACAGAAGTATGGTAAAATATATTCTTTCACATATCTTACTGAGGAGTGAAACCCGATTGAAAAACTCCATGGAATCACCAGCTAAAATTCACCAGCTACTTACAGAAAGGCAAAAAATTTCTTTTTTTTTGAAAAAAGGGGAAAATGTACACGTAGACTGTTGTGATATAATCTAAGATAAATTAAATATTTTCAGTTCTTGAAATATCAAACCTTTACTTTGAATTGCGATTTATTTTTGTATGAACCTTTCAAAATGTTTCACAAGACTATTTTTGTAATAATTTCTAATCAGATAAAACGGATACATGCAAATTAGCTACTTTTGTTGACAAAATGCCTTGAAAATAAAACATTCAGCAGTTTTATTTAGATTCAATCAGTCTACTCTAAGAGAGGTTACATAAAATTATGTCACACCAAATATGCCTATTTGAATGATTGAATTGTCTACATGCATAAACATGTTTACACAGCATACAGTTAAATGTATGGTTGATTTTTAAGCAGTCTATGAGATATGGCAATTTGTGCCATGCTATTAGCCAGCACTTACCAAATCTGATTGCAGTGTGCAGAATATTGGGCAGTTTAGGGACGGTCGCACAATGTCACACAAATGAAGTTTGTTCGTTTAGGGGTCTGGCATCAATGCGATTGCTGAACTTCATTTTCACATTTCTAACCAAATATCAAAAACTTTCATGCCTTCAATGATAACAGGTTCTGTATTTACTACTGAGATGTTGATAAGTTGATTTGTTTCTGGTGTATTTTAATGTGTTTACCATCATGTTTTTACATTGCAACAAACGTAGAGATGTGACCACTACAATTTTCATCATGGTTTACATCATATATAAAAGTGTCGATGTCACACTTGTGAACTTTCGTTTAGGGAAGGGTTTTTTGTCCTAAACAGTTTGTTTATTGAGCATGTGCGACATTGTATGATTGTCCCTTAGTAGTTGTGATGGGCAACTCATAAGCGTGACAGGACTGAACAACATGACTATCTTACAGTCTAGATTGATGAGATAATCAAGCAATGCTTTAATTGGTTTTCTGGTCTGCATGTATATCAACATTGATCTATTTATGACCCCTATGAAGGAGAAGCGCAAACAAATTAAATTTGATTATTCTCATAATTCTCTGCAAAATTTCAAGAGTATAACATGCTCAGTATTTGATATACAACGTATATATATATATATTCTAATAACTTCTACTTTCACTGATTCATTGTGAAATACATACAATTCCTGAATCCAGTCAACATAATCTAACTATAATTGTGTGTTACTTTTCACATAACGTACTGGGCAAGTCAGCTGTTCCTCCCAGTGATAAAATACAATGTTCCTACAGTTCTTGATGTCGACCGCATCTTTTACTGAGAGTTGACCCTGTGGTTTTTTTTTGTTCCCTCAAGTTAAGTGTATTTGTCTGTTTAACTTTGAGTCGGTACATTAATGGAGTTTGCATATTTGTTTACCCTTCACAAATCCACCTTTTCTCTTGTCACTTTTACTTCACTGAATACATATGCCCTTGCTAGAATTGTTTTGTGATGAAACAACATGGCGTGCACAAAATGAAATTAGTATGGATGATAATAATTGAATAGTTAGGTATGGAGCAAAACTGACATTTGCCTCGAATACTAATATACAAGTATTACAACTTTGGAATACCATGTACGTGGCACAAAAGTGACTGTGTATGGCTTTGCTAGGAATTGCTTTGAGTTGAAATAGACATGGCACACAGAGAATGAAATTGGCATAGATGATAAAATGACCAACAGAGTAACAGCTAGGTATGAAATATACACAGAACAAAGTCACATTTTGAATAGATGTACACTGCTATGAGTCTGAATTGCTTTGTGTCGAAATAAACTTACATGACACTGAAAAGTGAAACTGACATGGCACAGTAAAATCTGACATTGACGAGCTACAAAGAAGTGACTGTTGTGAACAAGATGCTGATAAGCATGTACATGTTACTGTACAATGTTGATTTCATCGATAAAGTTCATTCCGTTCAGTTCAACATTGTGTATAGATAAGTCACAATGGAAAACAATAATGAGACAACACCTTTGTGTAGTCTAATTGAAGGAACGACTGTCCATGTAAGGATTGTCCATGTAACAAGAAAACAAACACGATGCTATTTGTATGGAAATTCACCAAATGCAGGTACATTGTGAAGTGGTACCAATTTCCCACCATCACTGGACACTCTTACCGTTCACACCATTTCGCCTTCATTGTTTAATTAATTACCAACTGTCTGTCTGGGCACCCAGGTATCCTCATCTACTCATAACGCAATTTACAAAATTCACAAAATGGCTTCTAAACATGCCTGTACTCATTTCAAAAAAAAAATTCTAGACACTGTCTGTTCCATAATGTTTGAAATTCACTCACTATTCGATTTCCATTACTGTGGTAGTTTACACAGACGACTAATTGATTCATTAAAAGTTATCTATTTACCAATTTAGACAACTAACTGTAGAGATGATTAAAACGGTGTTGTCAAATTGTACCAGCATGAGTTCACGCCAGGCACCATGTACCTATGCAGATATTAGCCTAAAGGGAAATGAACCGAAAACAACTCCATGTATAAGCAATGCTTAAACATTGCGAGGGGACAATCACAAATCAAACAGCTAACAGTACACTCTACTCACATCTGCTTTTCGATAATCCAAATTAACTGATCGAGGTCGGTAGTGCTGTAGTCGGTATCCCGAATATGATGGTCGTATTGAGCGTGGAACATGCAAGATCTCCATTTGAGGACTGCCAGGTTGTACATGGAGAGATACCACACCCGGCCTGACTAACACTAAACTAAACTGTATCACGGTTGTCCTTAAGGAAGCATGTAACACAGTATGAGTCACTCCTGTGGTGGTTTTTTGTCATGCGTAGAATGAATGATAAAGCCTGCCTATTATATTACGGCCACAGTGAATGGAGATGCCTGTACAATGAAAGCACACACTGAACAATATGCCCCTTTGAAATGTGTATAACAATGCCTAGATTTTCGAATTGTATTGATATGCTAGAAGAGCTGTGTTTTGAAATGAAGCATTCACTTTGTAATCAGATGAAAAAACAAACTATTCACAAACAAATGTCCACTCCGGTTTTAAAATGCCTCTATAGCTTCCCTGTTACTTGCCAATGCAGACTATTTGTAATTACAGAGCTCTATATTAGCATATGCAAATTATATTGACCCATGACCTTTGCTCTGATGTACACAAAAACACCAGAACAAATACACAGAAAAAAATATGTAATTTCTAGTTTTGTAAATTACATGTTGGTAATTTTATTGATTATTAAAGTTTACCATAGAAGGCACAAATGTTAGGGAAAAATCAATCAAATTCTGAGATCTACTTGAAACTTGAAGTGTTTCCTGAAGGAGCAGGATCACTTAAGTACTGTTTTCCAAAACTATCTCAGAATTCCATCTTTGTAGTCTAAGCCTTGATTTCCTCCAAACATTCTGATCTTATCTCTTAATTGAACCCTTCAAAGCCTGACTTCATAGAGTTACAAACACCAAAGGTTAAGTCATAGGCATATAGTTACCACAACAACACTCTCAAATCACCCTACATGTAACAATTTATGATAGTATTAATTTCAGTTTAAATTGAAAAACATTTCTAAACTCATTTTCTAAAAGTAGAGGTCACAATCAATCAATCAATCAGTCAGTCAGTCAGTCAATCAATCAATCAATCAATCAATCAGTCAGTCAGTCAACAATCAATTATTCAATTAATCAATCAATCAATCAATCAATCAATCAATCAATCAATCAATCAATCAATCAATCAATCAATCAATCAATCAGAAACATTGATAACTCTAATAGTAATACACCAATAGTACCATGATTCATGTTTTTGTAGGTAAACTGCATTTTCTGATCTGGTAAAGTTTAGTTGGAGAAGTTACCACCAACTTCAATCAATGTATCAAATGGGAATTTCTACTCGCAGAGTCAAAACATTACTTTTAAGTGAATCCTAAAAGTTTGGCTGACTTCTCATCAGAATAGAAACTTTCATTTGATTCAATGAACCAAGAATCTGTACTGTCAATGATCATTTATTTCGTTTCAATGACTGTAGTGTTTAAAGTGGCTTTGGACATAACTACTGTAAGACTAAAATTGAATAGCTGCAGCTAATGCTATTTATGATAATAAGTTATGTCATACAAAAACTGACATTTAAAGGGATTACTTGTAAACAATGCATACCTGTACATGGTCAAAGAGATACCCCGCGGCAACACATTTCAAAAAGACATTGCCTTTTCCTACAAAAAGATTTCCCATTGTGCAATCAGGTTAACCTTAAAAGTTAAGTTAATTCTACTTTGTGCTTTTGAAAGAAATGCCGCTTGTTAGTATGCAGTTTATAGTTTACAATTTAAAACTTCACAAGAGCACAAGTCATGGTATATTATGTAATACGATAATTTAGAATTAGGTTTTAGACAAGGAATCAGAAACTTCAAGAATCCGATGATTTAAAACCTAACTTTAGACAAGGAACTATGTGTAGAATCTCAAAAAGTCTACTTAGGAAATCTAACATTACACACAATATAACTGATGTTTTGAAATATTGAAGATAACATTTAAAAGTAGTGACGTTTTTGGATTGCAAAATGGTAGCCATGGTTACACATCCGTTTGATGGTCAATATGTCAAAGGTCAAAGGTTACAGGTCACATACTGTGTTCAGGTCCTCTCTCATGTATATATAAATTTATGTTGATCAATAAATAACTCTGCATTCTAAAATGTTTTAGAGTTTTCATATTCTTCTATTTCCGCACAAAAGTACAGGAAATTCAGATAACATCTGAACTACTCAGGTCTAGAAATAAAATCTCCTGAGAAAGAAAATCTCAAACATTTGCTTATTCTCCTTGATTTTTCAAAAAAGGGACAAAATATGTAATTAAGATTACTTACATTTGTACATTTATAATATAGAAACTCTGATGCCATAGGAAATCATAGAATTCAAAATACCAAATTACTTTAATACATATATATACAGGAGAGAAAAAACACTGTATTTTGAAAGAAATTCCATTATAATGTGGGAATTCTCCTAAAGTAATGATTCAAGGAAACATAATACGGCTTGCACCATATATCAGGTTAAATATAGTCTATGATGTTGATAGAATTAACTGCTACTAGCACCATTTCATCATGAATCGGGCTCAGAAAACACAATTTATGGTGAGAGTGAAACTTGAAAAAACTTCCCAAGTACAATGTTTACATGACAGGATACTTAGCTGTAGACATCTATACAAGCTAATGGTCATAGCATTGTAAATACTAGTAGGGTAATGTTTATGTCTGGGTAGGAAACAGTTTCAATTCCCACACATGCACTCATTGTAAATGATCACCCTTTTTCCTGAGACACTTTTTGGCAATGTGTACAATATGCAATCACTGTTTATCTTAATCTCAACAGTGACATGATGTTATAGACCTGTAATTCATTGTTGTTCAAAGTGTTTTATCATCTCCAGAAGTCTTCACACTTTAAGGACGATCTTACAATGTCACACAAGCTCAATAAGCGAATGTCCTTTGTGCAGGAAGGGGGTCTGGCGTCAATGTGATTGCTGAACTTCATTTTCACACTTCTTACCAAATTTCGACGGAAAACTTTCACTCCTTCAATGATAACAACCTTTGTATTTACTACTGAGAGGTTGATAAGTTGATAAATTTACTTCTAATGTGAGATATGGTGCTGGGTTTCTGGTACTATTTTAATGTGTTTACAATCATGTTTTAACACGATCATAGTGGTGTGACTGCTAAAATTGTCATCATAGTTTACATCATATATAAATGTTTCACTTGTAGTGACATAGACACGCGTTGTTGTGATGTAGAACGATCACAGTATAATATTCCATATTTTTTGTTCCAAGTGGCTCGTGCATGGTATAATAAACTGTACAGCAGGACATCATGGATTCAGGCCTAGCTCTCTTTGCTAGTTTGGTAGTCAAAACATACTTTGTCTACCAGTACACTTACTTTCAAATTTTGTTTCAGGTTGATTAAACTCTACATATACAGTTAATTGAAAGTTGTTTAGATACAGGTCTTCTATGCTAGGCATCAACAAATGAACTGGAAGGGTATTTGAAATGACCTTTATGATCAGTAAGGGATACAACTGATGATGACCAGTTTAATCTTGTCATCGTTTCTACTGGTACAGCCAAATAAATGAACGGTGTCAGTGACAACAGCTTTGTATCCATGCCCACATGTGGGTTATAGACAATAGTCTTGTATCCATGCCCACATGTGGGTTATAGATAACATCCATGAATGGCCACATTAGGGTTATAGACAACATCCATGAATGGCCACATTAGGGTTATAGACAACATCCATGAATGGCCACATTAGGGTTATAGATAACAGAGATTTGCATCCATGCCCACATTTGGATTATAGACGACAGTCTTGTATCCATGCCCATATTAGGGTTATAGTTAACAGTCTTGCATCGATGCCCACATTATGGTTATAGACAACATCCATGAATGCTCACATTAGCATAATAGATCACAGTCTTGCGTCCATACCCACATGTGGGTTATAGACAACAGTCTTGCATCTATGGCCACATTAGGGTTATAGATAACAGAGCCTTGCATCCATGCCCACATGTGGGTTATAGATAACACAGTCTTGCATCCATACCCACATGTGGGTTATAGACAACAGTCTTGCATCTATGCCCACATTAGGGTTATAGATAACATCCACCATGAATGCCCACATTAGCATAATAGATCACAGTCTTGCATTCATACCCACATGTGGGTTATAGACAACATCCAAGTGCATCCATGCATACCCACATGATGGTTAGACTAAGTTAGAGTCTAGAGACAACATCTAAACTGTGCATCCATGCCAACATGATGAGGGTTAGACCCAACAGCCATGCATCCATGCCCACATTATGGTTACACACTAGAGCGTTGCATCCCTGCAAATATTAGGGTTATAACTTCTCTCATTCCCTTGTATATCCCTGTGGACCATGACAGACATTCCATACTTCACTAAAGACTGTAACCCTTTTTTTCCAACAGATAATAAAGACACAACACTATACATTAGGACAGGACAGCATAACTATTCTTCAGACACTACTATTTTATTTCATGCTATCAGAAACATTAACTTGATTATCCAGAATTCAGTGTATTTTTTATCAGGTATAACTTAGCATTTAACAATCTTCGTATCATGTTGATATCAAATTCTTCATAAATTTGTAAAATTACATGTTAAAAATACATCACACAGTATATACATGAAAACACCCATCAAATTTCACGGACTATAATATAAATAACAATAATATTAAATTTGCAATTCAGCCTTAGTAAAGAGAATATTTGTTTGATATATAGGTAACTATTGCAGTGAAATGGGCTGAAATGGCTAGTTGTTTTTATTCATGTAAACGTAAAACAAACATAAATATATAATTTAATTGTCTATTATTCAAAATACATTGCTGTTGTCATGGCAATGCCACTAGAATGTGCCATACCCTCAGGGGTAACAGATGCAGTCAGACACAAATGACCTATGCTATCAATCATTTAACTACACTGATCAACTGTACTTGTCACAGCTCCACCAGTAGAGGGCGCTCTTTCACTTGGAGTCGGTCTCTGAATATGTTGTAGCCTACAAAACTTACTTACATTGTATCTACCAACAAATTGACTAATTTTGGTGATGGAGCAAACGAATGATCTTAGTTATCTACCAGCAAAAAGAAACAAATCAACCAATTCTGGCAGAGTAAAAACCTGGTGTTGACAGGGCATTTGATGTAAATTTCTTTCAAATTATGATTTGGGGAATACTAATTTAGTAATTACTGCCATTCGTCATCACACAAATCACAACTGTCAGCATAATGCAAAAATATAGAAATATCACACATACTATGAGTGTTACTGAACATTTAGAAATACCATGTGTCTACAAATGTATACTAACATGAAAGAGCAGTTGTTTCCACTTATGTAATATGCTCATGATGGGTAATTAATGGTTAGCGACTTGTGAGTGATTACATTTGCAGACAAGCCTGAATGGCCTCTTTCAGACTAGTGTACATGTATATGCATGCATGCTATTGAAATGTTCTGACATGTATGAGCTACATACAGATGATGAACAAATTTTCCCACCATTTTCATGAGTTCAATTCAAATTGGCAATTCCAATGGCATTTGTTTCTAACAGAAGTAATTGGATTTCACTACTTTCACACGTATGTACAAGTGAATACAGTGAGGAACAAACGTCACATGTTTACTATCAAATCTAAGTCCATTATACGTGGGTGGAAATCTAGGCCCACGTTTTTTCTATACTCTTGAAATGTAAGAAAGTTCAAAAATGTGAAAACGTTAAGTTTTTCACATGACTTTATACTTAGACGTCCCAGTGGGGAAGTGTTATGATCTCTAACATGGATGTCATAATATCACAGAGTTAGGGAGACACTATTTTCGACATCATAATTTTACAGAGTTAGGGAAACAAACTTTGACATAGACTGTGTATTAAGATATGTTCACTTAGCCCTTATGAAGTGTTAGCAGATAGGGTGGTATGACACATCATATCGTACAGACATAATCCAGTGCTTTTGTTCAGGCCGGTTAAGTAGGTAAAATCTACCAGGGTTGTCATTTCATTTCACCTGGGTCTCCTACCAGTGTTTTTGCTAAGGGTGGTAAGTAAGTAAAATCTAACAGGGTTGTCATTTCATTTTACCTGGGTCTCCCGGGCCAACCAGTGTTTTTGCTAAGGATGGTAAGTAGGTAAAATCTAACAGGGTTGTCATTTCACCTATGGTCCCAAACAAAATTACCACAGACTCCATGGGGAAAAAATGCCATTTTTACCCCTTTCTCCCTTTCTGTTACCGGGGTTCCCCAACCTTAGAAAAAACACACATTTACATTGTGTATATATAACATTTGATCAAATAAAATGATCAATTCTTGCGGTTCTTACACATTTCGTGAAAATGCAGATATACTTTGTAAATGCAATGTGAGCTGTCTGTAATTCTGTTTTGTTGATGCTCTTCATAGAAAGGTTTGATGTAACCAATGATTACAGTCAATCTGTACATCAGAATACCAAGACTGGCTTAATTAAACAGAAATATGTACTATAAAACTTACATTATTGTCCATCAGGCTGCCCTGTTCAGAAACAGTTATTCTTCCATTTCCAATGTGGCCATTCACCATTCCTTTCTTACTGTGGTGATGGTAGGCAAACATTGTGGCAAGATTCGATGTCTGTGGCAGACTTCTCTGTAAATAACCAGAAGGAAAAGTAATGATTACCAAATTTTTAATAAATGGACATATCAAAACGTTACGAGTTAATTGGCTATGAGTTAATTTCTATTATGGTAAAGACATTTTAATATTATTAATGTATGTGGTGACATCTTTTGCTTGAAACCAAGTTTTTGACTACGAAAGACAAGAGAGAATGCATTCCAAGCTGCAATGGTAATATCAAACAATCTTTCCTTTAGACTCACAAAGCCAAAAGTGTTCATCTGGGTTTTTTTTTAACATATGCTTCAGTCTTGCATATGGAATTATGAATGTTTTTAATTTGCCCTGGTCATCACAACAAACCAATACTAAAGCTTTCATGACTATATATCACATGGATACAACCACATCTAAAGTGTACAACTGATTAAATAAAATACCCAGCAACTTCTAATAAGGACCACAATCCAATGAAATGTTGTGGTCATTAAAATACACAATCAGATCACATTCTGTATCAGTACTATTACAGCTGTTCATAGCCTGCTAAACTGACTTGAAAGCCCATATGCTGCAGTCCAGATGGTTACTAATATTGGGATCGTTTGTGGAGAGAGAGATCGTAGAAATGAGTCCACATATATAGTTTAAAGTGAATGTATGACGTCAAGAGAGCTAGGAATGTCTTATCAACACAACGTGATAAAAAACACATAGTTTAGAAACAGGATATGGTCTACTACTAGCATGTCAACTTGAATATGGCTGAATATATCATATAGTCAAACGGACAAATTGTACTGAAAATCTAGCTAAATCTCCTGCTGGGGAACGGGTGAACACATGTCAAATGTAATGTTTACAACAAATTCCATTTCCAATCTGAAAGTAAGTCATGTGATAACACATCACATTTACATCAACACTCCAATAGCATTGTATAAAGAACAGAACATCATGCCAGAGAATGCCATTTGGCTAGACATGGAGAGAGAGATTGTAGAAAACAAGCCACATCATGTATAGTTTCTATACTTTACATGTAAGTAGGTAAAGTCTCCTTCAACTATACTTTAAACCTAAATATTTTCACCTCTAGAAACTTCTGCAATTTTATAGTCTTCAGCTAGTTTTCAAAGACTAATTTTAACTAATTATTAGACTGGTATATTGTGTTCATGAAGGCATTTTAGTCACTATTAATTTTTACTAATCACCAGATCGGTACACTGTGTTGATGTACAAGAAGGCATGTTAATCACTACTTATTTTTGTGTTTTTGTTTTCCAGTGAAACTATGTCTAAAATAAGTGAAACTAAGTTTTTAGTGAAAATTTCCAGGTTTAGAATATGTAAATCATCCCATGAAAAATATATGAGATACTTGTCATATTCTGAGTAGTATAGAATCATCAAAATATAACGGTACATTACTCTGTGATGTCAAACAGTTTAGGAGTAGATATCAAATAAAGAATAACATATGATGTGTTTGAAACACTTAGTAATTACGATGAGGTTGTTTAAAAGCCTATGTTTCAATCCCAGGTCATCACATTAGTGTTAATCTTAATACGGATTACACAAGATTATTCTGTTTTTCTATAGTTAGCCATTTTTCACACTTAGATAAATCCTAAATATGAAGTGGACCTAAATAAATGAAAATAATAGCATCTACAGTTCTACAGCAGAAAATTAATTAGTGACACCATTATTTTTTTAAATCATTTCGACATGCCTACCAGTATATACGTTTTCGTTATAAATCTATTAGCTGGCTTTAGTAATTCAGTTTTTATTTTTAGTAACCATTAGCATGCATGGAATACCACAGTATGTTTTTCCATTTAGAGAGGTTAAATAAAACTAGTACATACAGGCTTAATACCCTCGCTATCCTCATTGCACTCTGTGCAAACACATGGTGCCCCATTGGTTTAATTTCTAAATATTATTATACTAAACTTCTATATCATGGGTGGTATTTTGTGTGGGAGTCTGGATAACTCAAAAAGATTTTTCACGATTGGAGATTCCTTTTCTAATCCAAAAATATCCGGTGGTTGGCACGGCATACACTTGGCATAGTACAGCATACACTTGGTACAGCATGGCACGGCATACACTTGGCACAGTATAGCATACACTTGGTACGGCATGGCACGGCATACGCTTGGCACGGTATGGCATACACTTGATACGGCATGGCACGGCATACACTTGGCACGTTACGGCATACACTTGGCACGGTACGGCATACACTTGGCACGGCATGGCACGGCATACACTTGGCACAGCATACAGCGACACATCATACTCATTTCATGTACTTTTATTATCATTTTATTTCTAACTTCACTGGAGGTTGGCAACATATAATAACAGTTTATTGTTGAAAAATATACAAATAACAAACTTAAATTTGAAGAGATTGCAATGATATTTTAAATTTACTATTTTGTACAACACTGTAAAACACCAGTCCATTTGTCTACTCATTACTCCTGTTTTGAGAAAGCCATTATTTTTTTAACCGAATATAAACATTGAAGTTCTTTAAATTTTTATTTGTTATGCGGTCTGTTTGATAGTTAATTGATTTTAGTGTGATGTGTATGTCCAAAATCGGTTGTGTACGTGTGCAAGTATATACAACTGATAATTTTCAAACAGTGGCAAATAAGCCTTGACCTGAATTATCACACATACACATGTATGCGCATGCACACGCACACGCACACACACACACACACACACACACACACACACACACACACAGAGTACATCTTTGAACACAAAAAGTGTGCACTTGACAGACATTCAAGATCATCAACCAACATGTGTAGATACAATTACACTGACATCAAACCAAATGGCTCTTAAAACTGACATAAATCTGATGAAAAAGTGATTCAGCTACTTCTACTTCAAGATACTTGATTAGACTCTACACTAGTATTGCTGCAACCCATAAAAGTCCTTTGCTGCCTGTAGTACTTGCTTGGAAATACATATATATTTTATTTTATATGTATTTTAGTTAGGAAGTTACGGTATTTATAAGGACAAACGGACAAGGTTAGGGAATCAGGATATAGTAGTACTCCATAGACACAAGGCTAAACGTGACTGTCTCCTTCCTGGAACTAACACTTCAATATCAAACTTGGTAAACAACATTAATAGGAACCCAGGAAGAGTCCATTCATACTATCTACTCCAGTTGGGATTTGTTCTTACATGTAACTGGAAGTTTGATTCAAATCAATTTCTAATCCATCTACAAGATAATTCTTTCCTTGAGGGTGAAAAAGACACATGATAAACTGGACAGGTTGGATGAAAGGAAATACTTAAACTACACACATGTACATAGCAGTCTAACCACAATGCTAGTAGATAGACTAAACTGATCAACATGATATTTAAACTTTGCTCTATGTCCAAGTTAGAATATTATTTTTCTATTTATTTTTAAACAGGAAAATGTTGAATTAGTCATATTGATAGCGAATATTATACCCCACGTGATGTAGTATGCAATTACAATTTGGCACCAGTTGGCAGTTGTCATCTAGTACCAACTGGTTTTCTGCTGTCAACAACCTAAAACTTCACTGGATTAAGCTATTTGTGAATACGTTATATGAAATGGCATCACTGAAAGTCCTCCTACAGTAAAGTTAGTATCATGCAGTGCAGCCTAAAGCATACTTGTGTACTATTTATTTCCTCTGGCATGTATAGTTTGAACCCAATACTAAAGTTCAGTAAATACTAACACCATACATGTACACTTGAACCCAATTCTTAAGTTTAGCAAATGGTAACACCACACATGTACACTTGAACCATATTGGTAACACCATGCATGTACACTTGGGCCCATTCAATTTCACGCAAACCAGAGCTGATATAAAGCATCACTGGGATTCATACAGATAGTAAGGACAATACAACACATCCATATGACTTATTATATAGTACCAATATGTCCAACACAAATTAACTTGAGAAAGCGCTAAAACAATTTTTGGACGTGAATCTCAAGTTTTAGCAGACATCTCGTCAACATTGTGGGTGGACTATAGTGGGCTGGCAATGCCAAGAGGTCAGCATCAATTTGAGATTCGCTTGCTAGGAATTGGTTAACTCTGTGAGTACAAATTTTCGTGTGATTCCGGACACAGAATACATGAACATTCATTATCGTATAAATTAACTTTTTAAGTTATTTTTGATGGCAAACTCCACAGCTAACGGTGGTACAAGCCAGGACTACATATTTTGTTACTTTACACATCTGGTACATACCGGATACAGACAGACTAACTCTCGCCCACTGTCTTAAATACAATGACCTTGGCCTGAAATCAATTTGTTTTTTTATCAATTCTACATGATAGAGGAATTTCTGGCTTGTCAAACTCACTGGACTGAGTCTCCAACATTTAATTAACTTAATTCTTAACATTTTAGAATCAAACGTTTTTATGATATGAGCACTCCCATCATGGGGGAGGAGTGTTCAGGAGTAGTGTGTCTAAATATCTAATACACAAAATCAAATTGAATGAGGAACTTCTCACAAAATGAATGGAGGACTCAGGTAGATTTTACCTACATGTGTTTACCTAGGTAAGTACATGGTGTTTTAACAAAGTCTGAGAACACATTGGTGTATTTTTGTTAAGGTGGCAAGTGGGTAAAATCAGGGGTTCCCCACCAAATAGTAATAGAAGGTATGGAAACGTATAGAACTTAGATTTCCTTCTTCTGTTACTAGGGTTACCAAATCTCAGCAAAATCACTGTTATACAAATAACCTGTCATTTACAATGTATCGTTAAAATCAACAGATCTTTATAGAGACATGTACAATACTCAATAGGAAGATATTTACAGTACGAGTCAAGTTGGAGAGCTTCACTTTCAAGTAAAACCTAAAAATTTGGGAAGATTTTTTCATAATCAGTACTCTGAGTAAACTGTCCAAAATAAGATCATCCTGAAAGTAACATGATCATCATCACGTTTATCAGCTTTGGGGGGTTGAAATATTTATGTACTAATATGATACATACATAGAGCTAACAAAGTAATAACCTGCTATAATTATATTACATGTATTAGATATGACAATTACATGTATAACTATCAATATCATATCATGACAGCCAATAAAAACAAACATATTCATAATTATAAAATTGTTGTTTCCTACCAGCAGAAATTCTGTGAAAACTCCAGCTGCAGAAAGCGGTACCTCCATGGTGACAAGATTACTTACACTTATCATCCTCACCATGTGTTGGCTGAATTTGTACTGTTTTCAAAATGAATGAATTCTGTACTGGCGGCCTACTACTACCAAGGACTAAACTGACCGCACTTCCTCATAGATTCTACCATTATGACTCATGGGTTGTTCAGCTATATATCGGAGGGACAACTACACATCATCAACTAAGGTTATCAAAATTTCAAACACATTGCAAACCATGATGACAAAGTCCTCATTTTTCTGAATGACATTATTTGCAAAATGTGACAATTCAGTCAATTATCATTTATTGTGAGAAATCATGGCTTTGAACCCCTATGGTTTCAATTGGTTTCTTCCAAAGACACATACCACAAGTACGTTTGCGTAGGACTATCAGCTGGTGATTCACTTCATAAGCACTGTGAGAAATGTATACTTTGATTACCAGATATAAACATTCTACAAATATGCACAGAAACAACAAAACATACTTGCATAGTATATGGATGACTTTCTCTGATAAAAACAAGTTTCTTATCAGTGAAAAACACTCCTCTGAAATATCATGAACCTTTCTTTACATGTAATTCTTACAGCAGTTTATAATTGCAGTAACTTTTGACTGCTTGTGCATCATAACCTGTGTAAGTTAGGTTATCAAAATTCAAACACTTGCAAACCCTGATGTCAGAGATCTACCATAGCCTGTTTATATGGAGCTAACAGTAAATCCGTACAATCTCCCAAACGTTCCTCCCATACCCTCCTCCGTAGACAGCCTATCTACCAAGCTGATGAACATTTTTGATTATTTGCAATACTGATGTAAAAATACAAAAGTAAAGCCCAAGTTAGTCATGTATGCAGAAAATAATTTTTAGCTGATTTGGCAAGTGAAGAGAAACTCCCCTTATCCATTGCCTATGTGTTTCCGCTAACCACCTCCCGATTATTTACACTTCCCTTGGATTCTTAGAATATTCTAAGTGGTACCCTTCATCAAATCCAGTCAGAGATGATTTGATACAAAGTTGGCATCTACACTATTAAGAATATTCCAGACTATGGTACATTATTGTATGTTATTTTCACTATATCTACAAGGCAGTTTTTGAGGCCTGCAAATGTTTAGTCTGGATTGCCACCGTGGTCTCTAACTAAACCAGTGGAGGTGCAAATCGTAACGATACTGTATAGGAACGAGACTAGCAAACGTTAAGCTGCACAATTACTATGAAATATGGGATCAGATTGCAACCTAAGCCAGCTATCTTTGCCAAGAAATAAGATACAGCAACTAAATCTCCTGCAATTAATAATTTCATCCAACCATAACACCGAGTTGTCAAGTATCTCTTTGTTACTGGGAATTACACTTGGTTAAACTTTGTACAGTCAATTTGATCAAAACAATGATTTCTCATGAATTTTGTAAATGAGCATATGTTATGATAACATGTTTATTGACAAAGTTCAAATGATCAAAGCAAACAGAGTCTGGTTTACGTCATGGTGAAATCTGTCAAAAATTTGATGTCAAACCCAATACCCTGTCTACTCTACAGAAGAAAGCTGACATTCTGAAGATGTACAATACAACAAAATCAAGCCAAGTTAAAAGCATTTCTATTTCTCAGCAGTAATCATCATGGCAATGTCATGATCACAGAGACTACTGATAATGGAAATATTATATGCTATGATTCATACATACAATTAAACACATTGCAATGAATGTTAGGTTGACGTATAGATCTCTATAGGTTGTCTATAGGTTGACCTATAGATCTCTATAGGTTGTCTATAGGTTGACCTATAGATCTCTATAGGTTGTCTATAGGTTGACCTATAGAGTTCTATAGGTTGTCTACAGTTGACCTATAGATCTCTATAGGTTGTCTATAGGTTGACCTATAGACAACTATAGAGCTCTATAGGTCAACCTAAACCTATAGGTTGCCTATAGAATGACCTATAGACAACATATAGTTCGCCTACAGACAAAACATCCCAATTCTCTATTGGTCATGGTATAGAATGACCTATAGGGCAGCTATAGACACGTCTAAAGGTCGCCTTTAGGTTATTTCTGTAAGGGGATATCTCTTTAGATGTACTTTTTTATCCAGAATACATGTACTAATACGGTACTACTCAATCTCAGTTGCGTCGTGATAAAATGGACACTAAATGAATGTCAATTTTTGACTGCATCATGTATCACTTCTGCTATTGCAATACATCCTAATTACACATTTTAAAGAGTTTACCAACATCATTTTGAACAAATGTCTTGCAAATTGAACATATCCTTATTTCTAAGCTGATCATGTCATTTCATTATGGGTCTACATGCATGTACTGACAAAACATGTTGTGACTTTATTATGGGTCAATTAGCTAATTGTATGCACAATGATACAGCCTGTTGTCTCATTCTTTCACAATGGACTATTGTTTGGTTTACCTTGTAAAACAATTGAATGCAATTAAAGTTAATCCTATCAGCAAATGAGATAATCACATGTGATTACTGTGAACAATGTTTGCTAACAGATCACTGTTGTGTGAACAATTGTGTTGTGTTTAAAACTGTACTGTACTAACTACGCAAAAAAATACTTTACATTCTTTTAACATTTAAAGGTAAATTAGCAAGGTAGCAAAGTGAGTGCCAAACATTAATTAAACCTAGAATCCAATCAACTCATGTAAAGAGGTTTGTTTTGAAAATATGTCCAAAATGTTCAAGTTTGAATATCATCACTGGGTTACCCTAGAATCCAGGCCAATGGGGATTTTGAATTTTGATTTCCCCATCCCCCATCTCCACTGATGGGGATATAACAAATTCAAAGCCCCCCCCCCCCCCCCCCCCCCCCTTCACATGGATTCTTGGCTGTCACTGGGTATCAGTGTGTATAGAACTGATGACATTTGCAAAATAAGACACATAGAATACCAGAAAGTCTAAAGAAACAAGCAATACATTTAACATTTATGCCATGATGACTAGCTGGAACCATAGAAGTATCACAATGCAGGAACCTTCTTGCTCAACTCTTGTTCTGTCACCCATATGAACAATAGTTTACCTGTTTCTTATCAGTACAAAACAATTTAACATGGGTGAATTATTTACAATGACATACCTACATATGTATTCCCTGGATAAACTAACTATCTCATTTATTTTATCTGATTGTATGAGTGGCCAATTTATATTCTGTGATTGACTCATGTAACACGGTACTAGTGTTATATCAGAGATTAGTGTAATCCTAGCAATACCTCAACATAGTGTAGGCGAAGTACACACTGGTAAATACTAAATAGTTAAAATCTTTGTACTCTACTGGCTAATTAATTGCTAGTCTAGTCCCTATACTTTATTGCTAAGATTTACTCCTCGACTCACAGTTTAATTAGAGACCTGGTACCCTCTATTCCAATTTGACGTGCCCCACTGATGCACATAATTTTTAGTGACGCACCTAGATTTGGTGTTCCCCTATCTCTTACTATGAGGTGACTCACAAGAAATCCCAGTTTTTCTCATTTTGACTCACAACAACAAAATTTGGCTATCACTAGAGGGCACACTGGAGACCACGTTGGTATCTAGACTAATTAATTGCTGGACTTTGAAAAACATCACACTATTACTATATACTATTACTATCCATGTTGTTCGGATATTAGTCTCCCTAGTGTAACCCAGTATAGTATGGCTATTGGCTTGACAATGTCATTTGTCAGAACTCTGTCAAGCCAGTTGTGTCACGCCAGATAGCCAAGTGACAAGCCCCAAGGCTACTATGAGTAACTGTGTATCGCAGTCTGCCAGGTGGACAAAGCAAGATCTGTACTGAACACAGTGCAATTCTCGGTACCTGCAATAGAATTCTACCACCTAGGTGTGTCACAAAAATAACAACTACTCAATGGTCGACCCCATAACTTCTGCTCAACCTACTACACATGCATTACTATAGGCAAGCATGAGAAAAGGTCGCTTTCTTCTTCTATTTTGACCCTCTAGCATGAGGTAAAATGCTATTGTCAGTACCAAGAATTATTAACTGCTGTAGAATGGTCTAGTTGAAGTCACCTGGTGCAAACTACACTACATGTATATAGTTAACCATGCATGTAGTGCTTTGGTCGACATCCCCATGTACAAGTACCGTACATGGTAATTTATAGTAATAGTAGCTGTGGATGCCAACACCGTATCGGATCATCTATATGAAAGATCTTGAGATCTTATGAAGGACAGCCCTAGACTAGGTAATAAGTGTCTGACGACATTTCATCTACATGTAATACAGAATGACAGCTACTACACTAACTACCCTCACTACATAAATTCAGCTCGTTCCCTAAGTAGAACTGTACTTGTCTCTTGAGAGCTTTGTTCCATACATAGTTTTAACATACATCGTGTGTTTACGTCAAAGGCATCAAAGATCTTTGTCTTTTCCAATGTTCCACATACTTTAATTCAGTTTTCTGACTGCAAGTAGACTAATATCCCCTGTGGGATTTTGTTATAATGTGGCATACCATGGCTAATGGAGCAGTGCTGTAAACAGGCCACTTGACAAGCTCACACTAAAAACAAAAGAAAGCATACACACACACATTAAGTTACTCATAAATGGCAACAAAGCAAGAGGAATCTTATGGACTTATCTCGATTTATGCTATAATAGTTAGAAACATTCAATTTTCTCTCCTGACATAATCACATCCAGCTATCCGACATCTTGGAATTTTAGCTTGATTTTATATCATGGCTAAACTTAAAATATAAATTCATTTGCAGGATATCTAGTAATGAAGACAGTCTTAGGTTGAGAGAGGAGGAAATTTTCCTCCTCAGGATATTGAAGCCATTCGTTTTCAACAAATTATTTACATCATTAGCCATCTAGTATTAGTTTCTGAAATTCACACTTGCCAGTATGTGTTCTATGGGTGCAAGTAGCATGTTCTATCTGTTCTAAACTTCTATATACTGGTTGTTTGGTTCTGTTTGGTTCCTCTTATTCCAATGCTGCTATATCCTTTACACTGCAGATGAGCCATAGCTTGAATTGTCTATAATAACTTGTTTGTCAAGGACTGAAATAATCCCATATTATTATAATATTACTTTTTATAAATTCTAAGATGGATATCACAGTACCTAGTCTGGATGTCAACGTGGTCTCTGAGAGATCTGCAAGATTCTATGCAGGATAGCACTAGACTACGTATACACACCACTGTTCTGTTGAGTTCATCACATACACCAGACAAGATAGAATTCTTCACTTGAGTAGCACATGTATGTGTGCACAGAGGCACGTATTATTGCTTAGATTGTCGTTTTCTTAAGGAAAATTTCATATGAACCCTGTTGCTACAAATGTATCAATCTCTATGCTAGTAGTTACAACACACTTTTCCTCATAGGTTAGAAATTACAGTCAAAACGTTGTTATAATTAGCCCACTAACAAAGAAAACATCAATCTAAGAAACACTACACGCTCCTATATACGTACGTATGTGCGCAAGAGACCAATTCCAGATTATCTCCAGACAAAATCGTGATGTTGGGGACCATTTGACATCTTGGAATTTTAGCTTGGTGGTAGTTTTTCATTGATTTATCGAGGTGACCTTGGTGTTATGTGACTTTCCCAATACTTCAGGAAGTACTTACTTCCTGACTTACACTTTTAACAGACCATCAATTGGTGACTTTTAGCATATATAGTCTAGATGGGAAATCCCGCAGTCTAAATTATAAAATGTGTTGATCACATAACTTGGTGACTTATGTGCTCTCCCACCAAGCACTACCAGGTGGCCGAATCAAATCAAAATACGGTTGTAAGTCAATCCATAATCCACCTACGCAAAAAAACTCACAGCTAGCTGAACTTTTGTGTGTCCGCCAGGTATAAAAGTAACATTAATTTACACAAGACTTATTTACTCATGCTGGTACTAGACACGGATCTCGGATCACGGATCAGGACTGAGCTCAGTTTTAAATTGCTGTTTACAGAAACGTCACACATGCTTTCCTACTGTATAAACTGTTTAACCTACTCTTTAGCTGTGTTAACAGAATATTGAACATACCATGCACTTCATATGAAAGTTAGTGATGACAAGTTGTAGTTGAAATATATATGTAGCTCAACTGGCTTTACAGAATTAGCCTGTTGTAGTACATCCAACTTCCAGCCTACAAGCTCTGGCTCTAATATGAGCAGTCACCACTGAGAGGGGTTCTACTCAAAAACTGTGGACTGCAGGAGATACCTTAGTCTAGTTTGTATATGGTATTGTTACAATTTACACCTCCACTCACAGTTAGTTTAGTTAGAAACCCTGTACGGTTAGCATCCAGACTACCAGACTAGAGATATCTGTACAGTCTCAGGGTTTCATGAGAGGAAAGTAATGAACAGAGAGGGATTGGAGTTCTTGAAGTGCATATTTCCAGAGCTATAGGGGGAGGTACATACACGTACCTCCCCCTACATATTTTACTCCCTCTTCCCCTTCTTTTTGAACATAGCCTACAAGCATCCACATACACACACAACACAAAAATCAAGGTGAATGCTTACACTTACAGACCAGTTATGAGCTCTAGTCTAATTGGTTTCAATCACATAATAGGAAGGGGGTGGTGGTGTAGTAGTCTAAAAGTATACCTAGACAATTGTAAATTTCAAGCATAGGTTGTCAAATAAGATTCAATTGCATAAATTTACAATTCAGTGTGGTTGAAGGAAACCATACACAATTCCTGACAAATGATGATGAAGACATGAAATTGATGATCAAGGTCAGATAGGGATTATACTGATGGGGGGGAGGGGTATTTATTTCAGTGTTACAAATACTTGACTGGTAACAGCTAGTGGCAGAACTATTCATACAACATGCTTGAAACAATAAGATAATCTCCTATAATCTCCATACACTTCATACCATGACCTTTGACCTTTGAATTGCCCTACATACACTTAGCTTGCCAACAAACTTATTCTGGAGAATAACATGCTCTATCAAATATGTTAATTATACAAATAGCTTGCCAACAAACTTACATCACAGACATGTACTCTGGAAAACAACATGTACTTTTGTACCTAGAAGTTTATCCAGACAGACATTGTTTGACCTGAATAATTGAGATAGAATAATACCTTGTTTAATGTGTTAATTGCTAATCCTTTGTCATAGCATAGACAGTTGAGGGGCCCCCTCCAGTGTCTATGGTCAAAGCAGCTTGTTATCTGCATACGCTGAAAGGATTTTAACTGAAACTAGTTGTTTCCTGAAACCATTGAATGAACATTTCCTGTTTCACTTACTACATGTATTGAGCAAAGAAGTGGAACAAAAAGATGTGAGATTTCTTTGGAAATGAAACCTGAGGGTTTTCCTTGAAACTTTTGCAAGTTGTGTTCTAGCTATCAAGAGCATTCACAATAGGCATCAAGTAGTACTTCATAGTGGTATATCTCTGATATATTTTTTTATTTTCACTATGGTACTCTTTTGCAAACCCTGCAGGACTACGAACACAAATATGTTTTAAAGTTGAACTCTAGTTATTCTAGCTAGCTGCAATTGATGTATTATTTTTTCAACCAACCAACAATGTATTCACTGAAAATAGTTAAAATATTGCCAATGTTAATATTACATTGTATATGTCGTCAATTAGAGGTCAATGTTATCCAAAATGAAGTACAGTAACACGTTGAAATTGTGATTGCATTGGGGTGCTGATTTTAGGGTGTGGACCCAAATATCAATTTCACTGAATTTATTGTACCATAGCGTGTGTGAAGCTATAGAAACATGTTTACATAATTATCCATTTGAGATGCCACACTATTCAGGGAGTAGAGTATTATGAGTAAGTCATTAATATGCATAACAAAAGAGTTTCAATAAATGCCCAAATTACAGACAATGATGATGGCTATACATTCACTTCTTTCACTTTGTGTTTATTGGTGACAATCACATTTGTATAATTTGGTGTGTTTGTTGTCAAAAGCAGAGCAATCAAAGCAATGCTGGATAAACTGTTTAGAGAGAGTTGAAGGAGAAGAGAATATCGAATGATACAGGGCAGTAGGTACTGAATTTTCCAAGAATCCAAGAATTAACAGAAAGTGGTAATCATTTTAAATTAGATTAAATTGTGTTCCAAACACAACTTGCAATTTGCTACCTGAAATATTTGACTGGATACTTCAGTCTTTTTTGAAGATTTACCAAACACAGATGAATTTAGAAAGTGGTAATCTTATTATGATCAGGAAACCACGAAATGGGACAGGTTGAATTGGTTTGAAAAGAAACAGAAATCAGTTCTCTTGTCTAAACTAATCCACTAAATCAATATTTTATGATGAAGGTATAAGGGGAGATCATACCTCCATGATTTAATTAGTCAGGAAGTAGTTTTGACATGCTTCAAAGTTTATCAGTTTGAAACTGATTTATCGATTCAAACCCACTGCTCAGTTTTTGTCATGGTGACAGAAACTAGTTTCAAACTGATGACTGAATCGATTCAGTTTCAGTTTTGAATTGACTCAGGTGAGAACTGGGTTGTTGTTTAATATTACTCAGTGCAATTTGTAAGCAAGGTACCAGACATGAAACTGCATGGCATTTCATTTCTCACAGTGTTTAAAACACATGATTTTAGTCTGGTCTACCCTTAGTTTGAAAGGTCGAGTCCTTGGTCTGTGTACGTGATGTAACCACTTGCTATCATATACTGTAAGTGGACACAGCGCCTAGATCTTTCAGTCTACCCTTTGACAATCAGCTATCTTTGCACACCTTTGATCATAAGATACGATCTTTGCCTCCTGGCTATAACCTGTGAACAGTACGTACTAACAGTGTAACCGTAGGTTACTTAGCAATACATCTATGTATGTCTTGGTGTCAGTAGAAATGTCATAACACTGAAGGACTTGCATCAATTCACACCCAGTCCCTACCCTTAAAATGTAAATTGCACACACTCACAACAATTGCACATGTTGAATGAGCCTGGGCAAATACATATAAAAGCCACATGGTAATTTACACAAAATGGCAACTTTTCACTCTACATCATAAATGTTGCAGGCAATCCAGGGGAAGCAGAATTTCTTAATTATATCTGCCTGCTTATTAAAAACATATTCCGATCCATAAAAAATCATGAAATCATTTTAAAACTCTTCCATAACAAAGCAAAAATGGTGATGGCATCTGAAAAGAAAGTAATTTACCATACAGTAATAACTTTTCAATATTGAACATCATATCCAATATTGAAAAGTTAGTGTGATAAATTACTTTTGTGTTCAATACTAGCTTTTCAATATTGGATGCGACATTCAATATTAAAAAGTTACTACAGTACAGTAAATTACTTTCTTTTTAAATACCATCACCGTTTGTGCTTTCAAAACATCAAATGCTTCTTATTAAAATTATCAAAATTAGAATCTCAATGACACAGTAAAATTGGTAAAATTACCATTTTCCATCACACACTTTATGAAAATTGGTAAAGGTAACTCTTTCCATCAGAAACTTTGAAGGAACATTTGTATAACTAACACTTTCCATCATCAGAGTACAGGACTCCCTTCTGACAATGTGATAGTCCTGCTTGCAGACAAGAGTACGGGACTCAGTGACACCAGGAGAGGGAAAGTGTCAGAATCCAGTCGTACTTTATCTGCAAACAGGACTGGGTCTTCTTCCAAACATTTGATGATTCTGACAGGCATGCATTCCATGTTGTAATCAGGTCATGTCTGTTAGAGTTTGATGGTCCCTGAGTATTATTGCCTAAACATTTGACATATCTGTTAGCATGCACTGCTACTTCACATAGTATACTAACTCCTATGGTACGGGTACTACATATTTACGGTACTTCATGCTATGGCATTTCAATTCTCAGACCAGTCTATGACTCCAGGCTGAAAACATTCACGATCACTATGCATGAGATTGGTTCTTTACTTGCTTGATTATTTTCATGATTCAACAGTTAAAAATAACTCCTCCGCCATAAGTTATATCATGATGCTCATATCAATCCAATTACAAAATTTAATTCACATTTGTGACTCAAACAGTACATGTCAACAGTTGAGCAAACAGATGAAAGAGTTTCAAGCTAATTGGGCATCTTGTATTTAATTTAGCCAATTTTTGAAAAACATCATTTTTTTTCCTGTCATATTCCCTAGGCCTTTCCCAAGGTAGTTTGAACTTTGCATCACCTCTGATGTGTTATGTTCCATTCACAGCTACGTGGGGCTGTATAGTGGGTGAGTCCGTACAATTGTATTGTGCGTAATTTCTCACCATTTAACTCTGAATTGAATTGAAAACAAATCATTCTCTGCTCTCTGGTGATGTCATTTGTTTGTCACCTATTTAACCTGTACATATTGTGTAATGAACTGTTTAAATCTCAAGAGCCATGTACTCAAAAGTTCTCACCCCCATATGTTGTAAAATTCCTGCCATTTCTCACTAATCAGAAACAGATATATTCAATATATGACAAATAAATCAATACTCTTTTCAATATGGTGGCTCAGAACTAATAGAAATATTTCATATTTTTATTGTCTTGAAATCCATCTACGGCATTTTGAACCTGACTCAAGTTGAGTCATCATCATCATGTGTCATTTATCTAAATATATATTCTAGATAACAGCTTTCTATAATACTTTTAGTTCTATATTTTCATACCCTGAATTGACCGACTCAGAACAACACATTTGACAACTCGTAATGTTTGTTTCTCCCACATAAATTCTTAACAGGACAAGCACCAACTTGCAGTGTCCCCAGAATTACATACTCTTTCACATACATACTACACGTTTGGCCTAAAGGACGATATTTTGTCAGTACTCACTACATATCACACAACCATGAAAAAGCTCTCATGACACACAGGTATTAAAATAAATCTATTATTACTAAGACCACCAACAATAGTGGCACTGATGCCTGTACAACTTGGATGATTAATTCAATAAGAGGTCAACATTTTTCATCCGATAAAAATGCACTTCCAATCTGGTGCACAGTTGTGAACAATTGCACATTTTTTTGTGTTTTTTTCCCCTTCAATTTGCAGTTCAAAAAACAACTACCATGATGATGTAGACTTATCTATATATTTGGCTGTCTGCCAATTGTAAGGGAACCTAAAGAACAGTTATTGACAAACTGCCTAGATGATGTTGGTTGCACAGTACATTTAGCCTTGCATTTGGGTAGCTAAAAATGGTTCCTAAGACCGTCCTTGGTGAGCATTCAATTCAATTGAATTGAGTGCCTGTCAAATGTCGTCTGCTCAAATTTCAATGCCAGAATGCATGATTAAAACCAGACATCCACATAAAACCTCATCATTTTTTTACAACTGAAATTTTCCGGAGTAAATGTTGTCTCTTTTCATCGTCAGTTTTGAATGAAATTTATCGTGAAATAAATCAGCTGATAACTAAAAAAAATTATATAAAGTTGGAATTCATTGAAAACGAAACAATATTGTTTTCTCTCCTACGTACTTGGGGAGGGGTCACATATAGGGCTTCAATATTCCGGGGGGGGGGGGGGGGCAAAGGGATAGCCAGTCCAGTTATAATTAATTTCTAGTGTGCACACAGAGTTGTTATTTTCAATGTAAATATAATCAGTATCAACTTACTGATGCTCTAAATGTCATGCTAAAATGTTCAGTTCACCAGAAGTTGGCCATCACACTATCCTGTGAATTTTAGCATTGTGTTTTGAACTTTTGATGTTAGACATCTGCTGGCATTACACGTAAGTATTTTCTATCTGTGGTAATCGTGACATCACAAATATGCTTGCAATAATAACAAGGTCTGAACTGTCAGACAGCCGTCATCGCTTGCAAAGCCGATCTTAGTGTTATACACATACCAACATGGCTACATAGCATTTTGACCTGACCCCAAATCTGTACACACCAAACTTGTCACTTGTTTTTCTTCAAATATTTTGATAAAATTGGAAAATACTTACAGTGGACAAGAGAAATTCGCTGTCGTTATCCTTTTTGGTGATTTCTAAACGCTGACACGGTTGATGAAAGCCATTAGAGCTAAGTAAAAGTCTCCTGCTCTGCTAACCACAGCATGCACTGCTGTGTGTGCCCAGGCTATCTTATCTTAGACTAGTTTATTCAAAGACAGGGGTGGGTAGCTTACCCTATGTTTTTTTAGCTGCAGAACAGAATACACTTTCTGATGACCAACGCTTTCCCGAGCACAGAAATGACATAATTTCACCGTTAACGGGTTATAGTTTGTCTGGCATCGTACCATCACAAAAATTTGTTCATGTTTATATTTGACCCTTCCTTTGAAATTAATATTACGGTCCACTTCCGACAAGCCTTTGAACATGTTGAATGACCACAGAGGAGATAAACAAAGCATACAATTACAATTGCCCATTCAACAACACAAGAGTGTAGGCATTGCCCTATATATACCGGTTATAACTTATAGCCCTCAACTTTGTCCTGTCCAAATAAGGCAGACTATACGCAATACTGTTTCTATTTCGAGCCCATGCGTCATCAACACCCTGAGGCTAAACCTGGGAGGTTTACGAAGTTAGATAGAATCCCTTGTTTCTATTGGTCAGGACTTGCAAATAACATTATCATTCACATCAACTGCTGGAAAAATACACTATGAAGGTATGGATATATATATTATATAAGTTGGTACTTCCATTTTGCCATAACATGTTTGTTTTGTATGATTTGTTAGTGTTATTTTAGAGGTATAAAAATAGAATAGAATTGAATAGCACTGTGGCATACAATGCTATACTGGCTGTATTCCTATTTCATATATTTACTGGGTTTTGCCAATGTCAACAGAAATGTACATCATAGTTTGAACAAATGGATCTCAAGAAGAATTATTTTTAGAAAAGAAAATCCAATTTAGAACTAACAGGACAAACACATGCCACTCACATGCACATTCCATGCCAACACTTTTGTACAGGTTTTTAGAATTTCAGAGAATTTTTTTTCAACTCAGTTGATGACTAAAAATTATGCATATGCAGTTATAAGGTGTTCTTCTATATGCGTATTTCTTTCTTTTCAGTTGAAAAGGAGATATAATAAGTGGGAAAAAAAACATGCCAATGGTACTGTAGCACAACTGATTATACTATGATATTACTCAGTAGTACCTTGGTTTTCTTGGAATGAAAATCTATCAAATTACAGTAACTGTTTTGTAAATTTGTTCCAAACACAAACTTGAATATGTTGTTATCATCAATCTACATTGTATGTACTGAATTATTTGAAATTTGAAGCTTGTGTCAACAAGATATTGCCTAATTGTACAGAAAATCATTAATTATGCAAATTTCTCATATGATTAGAAAAGAAAATAATTAATTACGCAAACTTCTCATATGATTAGAAAAGAAAATAATTAATTATGCAAATTTCTCATGATTAGAAAAGCTTTATCATTTGACAACACATGCTGTTACTATCGATGTATGCATCAAATTATATGAAATGTGAGGCATGCACTATCAAGATATTTTCTAATTACTGAAAATTGTTATTTATGCAAAGGTAATATACCTCATTAATATTCATGGATGCTTCCTTAACTTCTAGCAGTGTGTATCAAATTGTTTTGGATTTAGGCCAGCTAGTTTTGTCAAAAATAACACAAACAAACAGACAGACAGACAGACAGACAGACTGACAGACATATCGCCATACTATAACCTTCCTATATGGAAGGTAAAAACACTTCCTACATCATACATGCCAGACAGACAGACAGACAGACAGACAGACAGATCACCATACTATAACCTTCCTTTATGGAAGGTAAAAACACTTCCTACTTCATATAAGAATTACATTGAATTGACCCGAGCTAAAGCTAAACTGTAAATATATAATAATACTCACATACAACCCGTCACCTGTTAATCTTTTATCATTTTAATTGTCATATTGTTAATTATCATCTCTACATGATATATTGCAATCATGTTAAAGTTCTTATTACATTGGAAACTCAATATTTATGATGATGACTACTCACAACACATATGAGTCACGGTATAAATTTCTAGTCACACAATATAAATACAGAATTTTCAACTTATGTACTTTAAAATATTAAATTATAATAAAATTAATACTAAATATTACCGTCTTTTAATTATGAAATTACTTTTTCCTTAGGTACAATGAACCATAATAATATTTGCAATAGTTACTGGTCCTTACATCATTTATGCCATTGAATATATACAAGTTATATAACCATATGGTATACTAACTCATTGTCAATATTAGTGTTTTTCTTAAGGTTCGGGGAACCCCGTTAACCTGAGAAAGGGGTAAAAATGGCAGTGTTTCCCCCCATAGAGTCTATGGTAATTTTGTTTGGGAACCCTCATAAATTTCACCTATTTACCGCCCTTAGAAAATAGACTGGATATTTAGTACATTCATTAAGATTTTGTAGGTTTAGGTAGTAATAAATATGCACAAAATGTATATGATTGATATATTTTTTCAGATATGTACCATACATGCTCATTCTAAAACATCTAACAGAAGTATTTTTCTGGTATTATGCACTTGATTAGCATATATAGGTGCTATTAGCCTCACTTAGCTGAATTTAATGATATGATATGATATGATATTATATATGACATGATATGATACATGATAATATATGATATATGATATGATATGATATATATATGATATATTATATATGATATGATATGATAATATATATATGATGATGATTTGATTTGTTATTTGATATATGATATGATAAAAGATAAGATATGATATGATATGATATATGATATGATATATGATATGATATATATGATATGATACGATACGATATGATATGATATGATATGATATGATATGATATGATATGATACAATGTAATAAAATGGATTGCAGTGCCTTCAAATTCAATACAGTAAATTTATCCATTTACTCCATGCCTCAAGCTTAGATGCCTACAAATCTCCTTGTTATTATTACATGGGGAAGGGAAGGGAGAAAGTAAATTAGTTACAACATATGCTAAGAACTGTTTTATCAGTACCAAAATAGTAAATGTATATTTAAGTGTGACCAATTTCTTTCAAATGGTGTCAACAATTTGAAAACATGGTGTTTTTATTTTCTACCGGTGTGTAATGGTTTTAAGGTAACGAGGGGATTATCTCCTCTCTGTTGTTGAGATACATAGTTACATCATAGCAATGGAATGCCATAGAAGTTAACTAGACCATAGTGAGGTAATAAATACCTGATGACATAAAGGAGAGACATGGATGATAGGTGATATATTAGAATGTGACAATACAGTAGTAATTTAGCTGCAGGACATCGCAATTAATTGTGTCTTAATAACATACTATCACTATCACAGCCAGCACATGGTTGGGGAAGTAGAATTTACTATCAATGAGCGGAAAGGGGATAAACGGATTCAGTGAAGAGGGACTCAGTGAAGAGGGACGAGTGTGATCAAAGGGATATACCATTCAGTGAAGAGGGGTATGTGATAATCAAAGGGATTTACCATTCTGTGGAAAGGAGTGGGTGAGATCAAAGGGACAAATTTTGATGAACAAAGTCTCAAAACAGGGATTTCGTTTCCTCAAATTATTTGATTATTTGAGTAGAAATTTTCATTTATTTCAAGATAAGGATGATATATCAGGGGGTAAGACATACACAGGATCTTATCGTTATCTGTATTGGACTTTCTTTATTCTTAGCTATTGACAGAAATTTGTGAATATTTATTTAGATCCTGTTGTCAAGGTATTTTGTGCAATCATGTACTATTGTGGCTACTTACCTTCAGTTGTTGGTAAAAGAGTACTGAGCCAAAACATTGATGAAATTATTACATTTTAGGGACTCTACTATCTATAATATCTCTTGCATCCCTACCATAAGATTTACTAGACACATGTAATGACAATTTACAACACTGAGCGGCATGCAAGGTGTCAGTTTACTAAGATAGACACAAATTGTTGTTCAATGGGGTAGCTTAGACTACACAAGTGGGTGATAGCGGAAGTGATCAGAAACACTACCTTCCAGTGAAAATTTCAACCAATGTCCATTCATTAGCTTTCAGTAACATGTTCCATTCGTCGATGGTCTGATGTTGACAGTTGACAATGTATATCAACATGTCACAACAATATTGTTAGTTTGTGTCTATCTTTGTAAGCTGGAACCTTGCTTGCAGCTCTAGTATGTACAAGTAAAGTAATTATCTCTACGGCATGGATATGGGTTTTGTGTACCAAGGTTGTATGACAGAAGAGTCAGACTTTAGGAGGGTCCGTAAGCTGTACTACTGAGGTTTTTACTGAAAAAATTAGTGGCACAGAAAAGTCATCACAAAACCACATATTAATTGACATTGAAACATTATTGTATATGCAAAAACATAAAGATGGTGAGAACCACCTCACTGAGCAAACAGATATTGACGAGCACACCACTTGCCATATTTGGGCAAAATGTGACAGGGTGTGATACAGACGTGATTGCACAGGCATGCACTTAGCACTGAAGTACATAGTATGTGGTATTAGGTATATGATACTCACTTCTATTGACAAAGTTATGTATATAGTATGTGGCAAAGTAAAAACTAAATAAATAATTAATAATAATAAATAAATAAATAAATAATAAGAAAGTAGAAACAGAATCCAGGAAATATATTTAAACAAAAATTGAAAATACTCACTCTCTTTGTCTCATCTTTGCTAGGAACTTTGTCCTTGGTGATTGTCCCAAAAATACTCGGCTGTAAAAGAAAAGGAAAAAGTTCTATAAATAATTTTGTTTTATTATAATTATCATACCCATCTTCATTACAACAAAATACAAAAACTTTGAAAGAAAGAGAAGTGTCAATCTCCAGAAATGGTATGTCTAAGAATGATCAACATTATAACCTGGATCTGGAAGGAAACAAAAAAGTTGGCACACAATCACAGTGTGAGGGCGCTATAACTGGACAGCTATCCCTCAGGCAGATTTCTGAACAGTCGTATGGTTTAGTGTTTACTTTGATGGAAGACTTGTTTTACATTTAGTAGAGGTAGATTTAGTCAAATGCTCTGAAAATCTGTATGAGAATTATAGGCAACCATTAGTTTAAACATTTAGAACATAATATGTTGAAAGATACGAATGTAGCAAATACGAATATACGAATGTCATATCTTACAGACTACTAGTAATAATCTTTGTTTATACTGGATAGTTCTTTAAGTATATATAAACACTTGTCTCCCAAGAAGTCTAGTGAGGGCCAACCCTCATAGGTTCAGTGTTAATGCAGGAGGAACACAGAGTACTCCCGGCAGGGAAAACCTGTGCTGTTCGGTAGAGTCAAACTGAACGACGTTCTTCTTACTTACTGCTTACTTACTGCGTGGTAAATTTAATCAAACCCTGAATGGGTTTGAACCCCGACCGTAGTGGTAAGAGGCAAGTGGTGTGACCACTTGGCCACCAACAACCCTGTACCTTGGTATTCGATAGGGACATTATTGGTCATAACTGCACAGTTCAGGTGTGTTGAGATGTTTGTTATTCAAAAGATAACCCTTTAGATACTATAAATATCTCACTTGTGGCAGAAACTGATAACATGTCTTTACGTTAAGTGCTTCAAGTGCTTGTAGTATAATGATCGCGTGTCAGGTCAGGTCAGGTCAGGTCAAAGGTCATTCTGAACTAAAATAGGCCAGATGATGTCACAACTCCAAATGTCAAAGTTATCACCATGACAACAATATGATGATACATATTACCTTGACAACACTGATAACTGCATGATAACATATTATCACCATGACAAGAAGGTGGCATACCATTCCAATGTTCATGTTAAATGTTAAAAGCTAACTTGCAATCTACACACCATTCTGGAATGTGTATTTATCGGCAAAATCCTATCATACATCCTGTTATAATGAGACTGAGACTGGAATGCTACAGTGGTCAAACCTCACAAAGTTTTTAATCTGCCAATAGCATGAACCATTAAATTGCGGTGACTTAAACATAAACAAGAAGAACGTGACATATCAAAGTTTGACACACTCCAGTGTTTTACAAGCTGACCTACGTCACGGTAATTCTCTTAAAAGTTCAAAACTTAAACCCCTTGATGATTAGCTAAACTACTTATATCTACGCCTTGTGTAATATGTTTTTATGAACTCTCACTCACATTCAATGTTACAATTGCTGGCTAGACTTTCAACCCCAGGAGATAATGTTAAACCTTCACAATAAGTTTCAAGTATTTTCAGAATTTTAAACACTGAGGAAATTCATGTTGTTTCTAAAGTCATTCACCATATATAATTGTGTTATGAAGTATGTTGGTGTACACTGGTATTGTGTTACATAAATTATCACTTAACTTATTCAGCATTTCGGTGTACTTTTTGAAGGGCAGGCACCTAACATTTAGATGTAAAGTCAGTATTTGTTTACATTGATGTACTTTAAACATGGTGTATTCCTATTTACACAATGTGTGAAATGGTTGACATGATCACAAGTAACTATGGTTTATAGACTTTTCTTACAACTTGACACATACAGATACATACGCATACACATACACATACACATACACATACGCATACGCATACGCATACACATACACATACACATACACATACGCATACGCATACACATACACATACACATACACATACACATACACATACAGTTATTGATGGTTTTCAATTACCTGGTGATGGGGATGGAGGGGGGGGAGCTATTGTTTTCCTCTGCATTTTTCCAGATGAGGTGAATCTATCAAGACGGAGTTTATATGTCTTGCATGGAATAGCCTATCTATTGGCAGGTTGTCAACTCGGGGTAGGACCAACTCGGCCCATTTCCAACTCGTCCCATCGCTAACTCGGCCCACGTGATTGCCAACTCGGCCCATTCACATGCCAACTCCGCCCATTTACATGCCAACTCGGCCCACGCACGTCATGACGAAAATGTTTGTGTCATTTAAAGCCAGGGTCTTGAGTCGATGACGTGATAATATCAAATACTAGTAATATTCATATAATCAGAGAAAAAATCCTTTGCTCCAAGCACCGACATCGGTATACTACTATACTACTTGTAAAGACACTATGGATTTACATACTAGTACATATACAATGTAGATCGCATGAATTTACTGAAGGACTAAATATCTATAGTCAAGTTGGCAGAGAGTGGGCCGAGTTGGCAGAGAGTGGGCCGAGTTGGTGGGCCGAGTTGGCAGACGGTGGGCCGAGTTGGTGGGCCGAGTTGGAAATGGGCCGAGTTGGACGTGCACCGTCAACTCATCCTTGGGAATAGTTATGATTACTTTTATAGTCAAAGATACATGTACATGGAAAAAACCTTTGTTTATTCAGATTTCATGATCTTACATCACTTACAATTACTTGCGATTTAAGAAAAAAACATCAAGTTGATCATGTGCCTTTATAGGGTATCTTTGCTATGGGCTATTGCATCATGGGAGTCAGCAGAAATAATATATTCAAGTTGCAAAATGAATATTCATGAGCTGTTTTACACTGAAGGGTATAGGCTTTTAGGACTCACAAATATTCATGCACTTTATTATGGAGTCATGATGGTCGAATGGTTAGAGTGGCTGGCTTGGAATCTGCAGGTTGCAGGTTTGAGCCCAGTCACTGCCATTTGTTTCTGAATGGCTTAAAGTCCTTAGGCAAGATTTGAACCACGATTGTGCCTCAGTCAACCCAGCTGTATAACTGGGGACCTGGTAGGGTAGAGGTTGCAATGTGAATGCTTTAATCCTATGTGCTTATAAAGGCTGCAATGGATTGTATGCTCCCCAGGGAGTTGAGGAAGTATAAACTGTACCATTGTGCTGTTATAGATCCGAGCCAGGGGTAATAATTGTAAAGGGCTTTGAGCACAGAGTCGGAAAGGGCTATACAAAAACCAACATTATTATTATTATTATTATGTTATTGCCTATTTCAAAAAACAATACATCTAAGGGAAACTTCAGTAATGATAAGGTGGGTGGGTGGGTGAGTGGGGGGCAGAAAATCACACCTAGATTTTAATCTGAAGTGGGCCATTAACCATCACTTTCTATTGTAAGAACTCAAACCAGCCATGGTATGCATATGAAAACTGGTTGATTGGTTGGTAGAGATATACAAAAAATTGGTCCACAACAAAAGAATGATACAGTGTAAAAAGAACAATAATGCCGCGATGACCCAGGATTGTTAAAGTATACTACAGGTATCTTTTATATGTAGCAACCCCCCCCCCCCCCACACACACACACACCAGCAACCCCCCCCCCCCCACACAACACACAATGTATAAACACTTATATGACCTTAATGTTTGAAGTCAAGACTGTCTTGACAAAGAAATAAAGTGATAGATGTGAGTGAAAACAGAATGCTGGCACAAATGTAAACAATTGGTGAATTATAGAGTTGTCTAAACACCAGCAATTCTTCATAGCTGTATAAAAGTCAAATATACTCAGATCATCTATGAATACAAGACGTAAGCAATACCCCCCCCCCCATGGTAAACCTGAAATTCAACCAACTGACAACATATATATGCACAATAAAAAATAACTTCCTTGAAAAATAGTGTTCATGGAAGTCTACTTTCTCTGTAAGTAGGAAAGACCACAAATTTCCATTCTTATCTGCAGATATCCACAATGTCATCATAGTTCAACTTTTCAATCAGGATACTTTAACCTCAACAAGTTCCATCCACGCTTAGTTTTATACATCCTACGGCATTTTTACCAACTAACAGCTGTTGATGCAATAAACTTACACCAGTTTTTCCACCGATTTCATCCTCTGCAGGCTTAAATAAACACGTTTCCAAATTTCAAAACTATGCAGGATTTGCAACATAAAAGCAATATAAAAACTTCAAGAAGGAAAAGTAAACCTACTTTAGAAGCCCACAGATAGCAATCGCACACTACAATTGGCGGTATCACAGGAATAGCTCTCCTCTTTTTACGCAAAAAGTTCCATTTCCGTGGCATTCTGCTAAAATGTTGCAGCAACTTGCAACTCAAAGTGAAAGTAGCTATGTAGATAGAGAGTGCTTAGACCTTTAGTTGCAAACTACTTGTATACTGTTATACCTCCATAGACCATTATTGAACTGTGTGTTCTCCATCACACTCTCACTTTTCAACTGGTTGTTCTCATCACACTGACTAGCTGTTACCCTTTAGTGATAAAATGGTTCCTAACACACATATTGAACAGTTTTAAATTTAGCTCTCACAATCTATACAGATTTGGCAGGACCAGTCCATTATGGTAACAGGGGTGAATAGTTTCCATGTGAAAGTGTTTTCATATGTATATACATAGACATTTTAGGTATACTGTAATCACAGTAGAATAACTCACGAGTTATCAACCAATGGTTGGGTTTCACTCTTTTATCTAATCATTGAATGATCTAGACATAGATTGAATGATTGATTGATTGATTGATTGATTGATTGATTGATTGATTGATTGATTGATCGTAAAGTAAATAGGAGTAGATGGAGAGCTAGTCAAATAGATAGAGATAGATAGATATAAGGATAGATAGATAGATATAGATAGATAGATAGATCTATTAGGGAGACAGATAGAGATAGATAGATAGATAGATAGATAGATAGATAGATAGATAGATAGATCTATTAGGGAGACAGATAGAGATAGATAGATAGATAGATAGATAGATAGATAGATAGATAGATCTATTAGGGAGACAGATAGAGATAGATAGATAGATAGATAGATAGATAGATAGATAGATAGATAGATAGATCTATTAGGGAGACAGATAGAGATAGATAGATAGATAGATAGATAGATAGATAGATAGATAGATAGATAGATAGATAGATAGATAGATAGATAGATAGATAGATGGATGGATGGATGGATGGATGGATGGATGGATGGATGGATGGATGGATGGATGGATGGATGGATGGATGGATGGGCAGATGGCTGGGCTGGTGGGCGGGTGGGCGGATGGACGGACAGACGAACGGATGGACAGACAGACAAACAGATAGATAGATTATTTGGTAGAATATTTATATACATATATACAGTCTAGATATATACTATATAACAGCAGCCAACTGAAGAGTTGACACTATGTCATGTCTGGTTTGTAAGTTGTCAGTTAGAGACCAATGCATACGTTTACAGTTTCTGATCAAAAGTCTAGGAAGGAGTGTACTCTTCCAACAATAGTGGAAGTATAGATTTTGACACATAAAATCCAAAATTAACGTTTTACAATTTTAATGACTGTTTTGGTGCTATATTAACATTATCTAGAATGCTTTGAAAAGTACTTTTCAGTTAATATTGCGATGGATATGACAAAAAAGCCAAAACTTTTTTTTTTCACTTTTGGATATGTTTAAAGTGTTTATGTTTAACCTTGTGACAGCATTGCTACAAGTTCACCCCTACTGACTATATGGACTGGTCATTTCCATCAAAGTCTAAAGTGATATTTCACTGTTTAATTGACATCATCAATGAGCTCTTTATCAAGTGTACTAGTTCCCAGGACTCACAAAACAAACACAAGTTGTTATACTGGTGTAGATCAGAGATGTGGGTCTAACACACTATAAATTCATTACATGTATAGTACAGTTGGAGTTCTGCTGTCACCTAGTTTATACAAACAATCACAGACAAGTACGAAACAATGCATGCACTTCACACAGCCAACAGTTTTGCAGGTTCTATTTACACTCGTGGCTGAACCACACACAAGCCATACTACCAACTAGCTATTTACATTGCTTGGTCACGCTGCCACCATGCTTTAATACTGGTCGTTCCTTGGTGACAGAACTTAGACTGAAGTCACCCACTGACCACTGTCATTCACTAGTTCCACTCCCTATAAGAGTATCAACAATGTGCCAAAGGTATATCAATTTCTCTCTGTATGTTGTGATTCGAAAAATTATGTCACCTACATGTAGTTATTCAAACATTGTGCATTCACACTAGCCTAGAGTCCGGTTATGTAGGAATTTTTTGGGCTGAGAGCCAAAACTCTCCACATGACTGGACTCTGGGCTACGTTACACACTCATGAGTACTTTGGCAGTTCTTGCAACATAAATGATAGAGTTATGCTACGTACATTCCTTTAAAGAAGTCAATTAGTTTATGATGGAGTTGAACATTTTTTGGTTCTTTTCTTGACCACCTGAACAAATGTTCTACATCTAAAATAATACTCTTTATTTCTATTGGTATATGCTCTCAAGAATTCCAGTGAAGGTGCTCCTTCATGGATTCAGTGTATTACAGGAGGAAACTAGAATACCCAGGGTAAAACCTGTATTGTTCCGTAGAGTCAAACTGAATGACACTCTCTTTAAATATGTTTATCAGGTCGGTAAAACAAGAATGGAGAGTTTGACATAGCCTATCGGCCTGTACAGGTGAAATGTTACTTGTAAGTAATAAGAAACCTTTGTCTGGTACAAGAACTAATTATGAATGATAGTCTTCTTATTTACAGCTTGCTAAAATATAATCAAACCCAGACTAAGGCTTAAAACATCCTTAATGAATCTAAGACAGTTCCAGCCACATTTTACATGTAATTTCTCTTTTATAAGGATATTCTCATATATAATATAGCACCCTCTAGTGGCAGCTACATTTCTCCAATCAGTAACACAGTAATGATAACTCTGTATACAAACACACCAAACTATAGAAATTCATTATGAAATTTAAGTTTAACTCATGAAGTTTATAGCTATTCTACCAGACAGAGATCAAATCTCAATACAAGTATGTGTACTGAGAATTAGCAGTAAATCCTACAAAACAATACTCTGGAATTATTCAATGGAACAATCTACCAACACATATTAAGCAATGCAAAACTTAGCAGACATACATATTTATTAGATGCACACTGAATATTCATGACTATCTAGCTAAAGGTAATATGCACTTGAGAATCATGAATATTCAGTGTGCATCTAATGAATATGTATATATGCAAAGTCCCATGAGGCAATGGTGGTCAGTTTGAGAACAGAGGTGAAAAAGAGTCAATTTTTATGCTGTCACTGTATTGGATTCATCATGGGCTAGGCTTCATTCTAGTCATGTATGGCATGGCATGACCACTAGTCATATTACTCAATATAGTGTTTCTCAGTGAATAAAATAAATCATATGATAAGGAGTCTTCCATACCTCTGGACACCCTAGGCTAGTGTCTTTGAATTAAGTCAATGATATGCTATCGGTTTGGAAAGAAGGTCAAGGGTCAGCTGCTTATTAGTGATCTTGGGGTGACATGTTTGTGAAAGAACGTTTGTGAAAGAATTTACCATCATCTGTAATATTATCACAAGCTATCAAGATAACATTCACTTTTCCTTTAGGGAGCACATATTTCAGATTTCCCTGAACAGTAATTAAAAGTTTTAACCAATCACAATCCACAAGCAAATGTAACATTGGAAGAGATATCTGATATCTCAATTTAAATCATGAACTGTTTTGCTCTCATATTAACACTTCACTTTATGAACTGTGACTTTTATATAATTAAAAATTCCATACAAGACTTACAATAACTCAGATTAACTTTCACCGATTGAAACGTACATTGTAGAGAAGCACAGCACTAAGTCTTAGTTTATACATGTTATATAGCTAAGCTTACACAAACAAAAACAAACAAACAAACAAACAAACAAACAAACAAACAAAAGAACATTTGTACCTTGGATGATACACAGTGATCATTTCATATATAAGAAAACATATTATAATTCTTGTTGCATAAAAACATAGTTGATATTAATATGTGATTATTGTTAGTCAAGTATGTGATGTTTTCAGTGTTAATGTGTTGTTTGTTTGTTTGTTGTTTATTTTGGTTTTTCATAAACATAGCTAACAGTATAAGCCTGCATGACTACCTGTGGTAAAAGCAAAATTGCTACACAAATAAGTAAAAACTGAAAAAATATTGGGTGTCCGAAAATTACTCCTAAAAGTGTAAGTTTAATAGTCAGTGCAAGGTTGTATGTTGACAGGAGAGGAATGAATCATCGAATGCAATGCCTACATACTATACTGTAGATTACAAGTTATACACAGCCTTGAGAATTAGTAGGTAATATATTGTTGATGTAGACTGATTCTAGTAGCCTGATCACTGTGCTGTCCAGATACATAGTTAGCTGGCCACACTGCCTATCCTCTATATTCTCTGCTTGTACTGATTACATTGTCAAAATAATAATGAATTAAAATAATTTCACCACATAGCCTGATTGATGACAGCATGTAGTCCCTCCGACCATGACAACTAGTCACACTGTTATTATTCATATGAATCAGTATGTAAATATACTCACATTACGCTATATAATTTACATATGTTTCAAGTAAATTTAACCCTATGTGTGCTGGATAACCATGATAATGACTTTTGGGCGTAGCTACTTGAATCGTTTGAAATTTTTCTGAACACAAGCAGAGAATATGAGGGCTGGGCAAACGATGTATCTCAACAGCGCAGTATACAGGCCATAAGAATAGCCTAATGTAAGACCAGCTAACAATGTACCTTGACAGTGCAGTAAAAAGGCTGTAACTCTGGGGACGGGTATTACGGGTTGCCGTAGTTACTTTTAGGTTTCTTATGACCCAACTGGCCCTACATTTCTTAATTCTGGGGAAGAAATAAAAAAAGTTGACACCCTCTATGGTAGGATTTGAACAAATCACAAGATGGTGACCGAGCAAGTACGTATCTAAGTGAAACTGATCTTCTAGTGCCGATATTAGGGAACTGAAATAAAACATTTCCAGTTTTCTTATGCCATTTCTGAATCTGTCAAGAGTATGAATGAATTGAAAATATCACCAACATACACTGAAATGAACTCAAAAATTGTTTTTTTACTCTTTCAACCCCCAATTTTTTTCACCCCTCCCCTTTTCCATTTCTCTCCAGCCCGTCATAATTCTGATCACAGTCTGAGAAAGAAAGATACATAGATCAAAATGAACATGTCTGACAGTGTGTGCCTGTTAATTTATGTTAATTTATGTTAACCTTGATCATATCTCAAAACACTTAACAACTGCTGTGACCTTTACATCTAAGCTCTTAAAAATGACACTTTTACACTTATTCTGAAAGATTCAGTCGTTACATTAGGTCAGTCCACGTACATGTATGTAACCATTCCACCGCTTTAAAGAGAAAACACTGTACTGTGGCTTGCAAGAATGAACCACTCTAGCTAACCATGCTGGGTTGATGAGGCATATCACACAAGTGGAAACAAAGACTGGATCTCTCAGACTAATTAACTTTTAGCTTATACAGTAGCTTAATATATAGTATAGTTTTAGCTTGTATAGTATTAATATTTTTTGTACTGAGATAAATCGGTATTAAAATGAAATGACTTTCACTAGTAATTCAATTCTCAGTTTCTATGTCAGGTATCTCATTAGGTCTAGTCTAGTTCCTTTACGACGTGTTACGATTACTATGATCATCTCCACTCACGTATAGGGAAAGTTGTTTTTCTAGTACAAAAATCTGTGCTACCCATGCTGGGCAAAATGTAAACAACACAAGTCAGTAGTAATTCATCACAAATTGACAGACAGTTGCTTTAGACAATTCCTCATAAACTGAACTCCAGCTCTTAAGTCTGAATCTAATTTCTAAAATCATGTGGGGACACGATAACCTCATCACGTTTATATGAACGCACTCTGGGGTAGCAAAGATTTCTGTGCTAGAATAACGACTTTCCCTATATGTGAGTCGAGATGATCGTAGTAATCATAACATGTCGTATAGGAACTAGACTACATAAGGTGGAAATCAAAACAGTAACTTTAAATACAGATAAAAGTATATTGTAACTTTCTGCTAAAATTACCGGGTGAAAATCTCAAATCATCCTAAAGGCTTCAAAAGTATTAACGAAATGTTTGCATTGAGAATACTGGTGTATATATACAGTACCATGCCTATGCACTGTAGTTTGACTGATTCTAGTTTTAACAAACAGATTCATATACACTAATTAAATGTTTGCACTTCAAAGAATTGACAAGTAACAATATTTTGAGTCTTACCTTGACATACAAACAATAATCAGAAACGCAAGGGACATAATCATTCCTGGTTGCTGGCATGTTTTTCTACGGTGTCTAGATTACTATTAAAAACAAACCTGCTAAGTTACTGTTTATTATTATAATACAGTTGTCCCTAAATACCCTCACTTAGTTAAACTGTATCAACGCCGTGCATCTGTTTCCTTTTTAATATGCTGATTATTTTTAGAATTGAGAACAATGACTCACTTCAGTCAGTCAGTACGCCACCCAAACGGTTTGTAAAACTATCCTGTGACACTGAGGAAATATTTCTATGACTGGAAAAGTTGATAAAAGTTGATACTCATGATGTAGTCATGATGGTTGAATGGTTAGAATGACAGGCTTGGAATCTACAGATTACAGATTGGAGCCTCATTGCTGCCATATGTTTCTGAGTGGCTAAAGTCCTTGTGCCTGAGTCAACCCAGCTGTATAATTGGGGATCCGGTAGGATAGAGGTTGCTATGTGAATGCTTTAATCCTACACACTTATAGAGGCTGCAATGGATTGCATGCTCCCCAGGGAGTTGAGGAAGTATAAGGGGGGGGGGGGGGCATTGTGCCACTATAGGTCCATGCCAAGGGTAATAATTATAAAGCACCTATATAAAGACTAACAGTATTTTGAACTTCAGAAAATTGATCCGAATAGAGCAAAATGTCTGACAAATAAATGGATATACATCATTTTAGTATTACAAAGTCCAGCAGTGGGTGTATATGTATACACGTCAACACTTCCTGTTCTAAAATATACGACCAGAGCATCACATCATAGACTACTGTTCAATATCCTCTACAATTACTTTTTAATTAGTCATTAAATCTAACTTTTTTAATCAGTTATCAAAATCAAAATAATGTTAGAAATAATCCCATAATAAGATCTACAAATATTCTAATGCTGGGTCAATTTCATATTTTGCATTAAACATGTCATCTGTGCATATGTTTTGAATTTGTGATAAGTACGAGAAATTACTTCCAAAACAAAATATTACCAATAGTATGAATCTTTGGTCCATATCCTGACAGATAGGCAACATATATATTAAGATGGCCTTACTTTTATAATTCTGTGTTCGTCATGACCCAACCAAACCTATATTTTTTCAATCTGGCAAAATAATTTTTGAAAAGTGACGCCCTCTATGGCAGGAGGAGAACAATTTATGACATCACTGGTTGTACAACGGCAACCCCATGAGCACATATCTGAGTGAAAATTATCATTTATTTCTGAAATTTAGGAAATTTGATAAAATAAATGGTTCAAAGTTTCTTTCTGACTTAAATTGTCATTTGTAAGTCTTCAGACTTTTATAGTATGAGTATGAGTATGAATTGAAAGTATCATCAACATATACTTACTTTTTTGTGACTTTTAAGAAAATTTATAATTGACTGACTGATGACATCATTGTTAAAGTGTTATGATGCGAAACACAAAATTACATGCAGGCACCCTATAGATAATGGTAGCCTCAATAACATATATTATGGGATGTATTACTGGCTATGTCCCTCAACACCATGTCAGAATCGAGTTCCGACTTTCTCCATCTGCAAACAGGACTACATTCACATGTAGACAATTCATTCAGCCTTCATAGTATAACACCACAGAGAGATTTTGATCTTCAATCAGCGCTTCCATCTGTAGCACTCATTTGATGTCACATTGTATGCATACCGACATAACACATACTTCTCAATATCATCAAATGGAATTTTCATTCACATACTGCACTGTGGTCAATTCCTTTTACTATTTTTTTATATTTAATTGCTGTCCCTCATGGGTCACCTCTCTGTTTGTTTCTCATTCTTTTTGTGACTTTACATTTGTACTGTCATTGGTTGGTTACAAACATGTGAAAATGTCATCCCAAAGACCTGACGTTGTTCACACAGAAACTTTCTTAATCAGTTAATTAATATTAAATAAATATTTACAGCACCTTGCACATTACTGTTCACTCACTCTGTTTGATACAGAAACCATTAAGAAAATGCATAAGTCATGCTACACTTTAAGATAGTAAGATTGACTGAATACAGTTTCTTGCTACATTTTGTCTAAAAATGAACCAGTGCGCCATCATACATACATCAAAACATTGGCGTCCGCATGTCCCACAAATCTAGTTGGAATACATTTAAATAGTTTCTTTCAATTATTTGAAATATATTGATTCATTAAATTGGAAATGTAAAAATCTACAAAAAAAGTGTCCATATATAGTATCAATAAAAAATTACTCCATCGGATATAGTCTAATAAAAATAAAGTTCTCCATACCAAGGTCTCATCTTCTAAAAATGGCCATATTTATGATGCAATCTGACCAGGAATATGTAAAGTAGTGCTTTTACAAAATGTAAATTCAAACGGACAAAAAAAAACATGCTGTAATTTATGTTAATACATTAAAGCTGCACTAGCTGCAACTGGAATATTTTTTTTCAAACAATTTTGTTAAATATAAAGACTTACTTGTAATATCATACATCAAGTACAGTATTAAATAACCTAGGTAAGTGTATTTATATAGCAGTACACATATAGTGAAATATGTCCAATCACTGACAAATTGAGTTTTGGGTCTATACCCAAAACTCACCGTCCAATAAAGTACGATTTCAACTTAATTTAAATCTTTTTTATACTACTTATAGATACTTTAATTGACATGTATAAAGTCTATCATTGGTATTTTAACAATTTTCAGTAAATATATTGTTGGTGGTCTGATAAAAAAATAATACCCAGTTACACCTTAATACTGGTAGTATCAAAGGACTGACTTGCAAGTGATGAGTGGAGGAGATATTTATAAACAGTATTAAATGTTGTATCAGTTATCAATATGAGTTAGGTTAATTATTTCAGGCATGGACATAGATCTCTGTGTATTTCTATTTTCTGGTATGGATACAGTATTTCTACCTATCGTTTGCTGTACTCCATTTCATTGGAATTTTTTCTCTCTGTGTTTATATCTACTGTTTGTCAAATCTAGTATTTCATGCAGGAACTAGAGTTACCAGTAGAAGCAGTTCTTAATTTGGCATGTAGATCTGTGTATTTCTATTTTATGGTATGGATAAAATAAATTTTCAAATAACATTCCATTTGCATCTAGCGCAGCTGTATATTTTAGCCCAGAGACTTGGCTATCTGACTTGACATACTGGCTTGACAGTATAGCCCAGTGATTTGGCTATCTGACTTGACATACTAGCTTGACAGTATAGTCTAGAGACTTGGCTATCTGACTTGACATACTGGCTTGACAGTATAGCCCAGAGACTTGGGTATCTGACTTGACATACTGGCTTGACAGTATAGCCCAGTGATTTGGCTATCTGACTTGACATACTAGCTTGACAGTATAGTCTAGAGACTTGGCTATCTGACTTGACATACTGGCTTGACAGTATAGCCCAGAGACTTTGCTGTCTGACTTGACACACTGGTTTGACAGTATAGCCCAGAGACTTGGCTATCTGACTTGACATACTGACTTGACAGTATAGCCCAGAGACTTGGCTATCTGACTTGACATACTGGTTTGACAGTATAGCCCAAAGACTTGGCTATCTGACTTGACTTACTGACTTGACAGTATAGCCCAAAGACTTGGCTATCTGACTTGACTTACTGACTTGACAGTATAGCCCAAAGACTTGGCTATCTGACTTGACATACTAACTTGACAGTATAGCCCAAAGACTTGGCTATCTGACTTGACATACTAACTTGACAGTATAGCCCAAAGACTTGGCTATCTGACTTGACATACTAACTTGACAGTATAGCCCAAAGACTTGGCTATCTGACTTGACATACTGACTTGACAGTATAGCCCAGTGATTTGGCTGTCTGACTTGACTTACTGACTTGACAGTATAGCCCAGAGACTTGGCTATCTGACTTGACATACTGACTTGACAGTATAGCCCAGAGACTTGGCTATCTGACTTGACATACTGACTTGACAGTATAGCCCAAAGACTTTGCTGTCTGACTTGACACACTGGTTTGACAGTATAGCCCAGAGACTTGGCTATCTGACTTGACATACTGGCTTGACAGTATAGCCCAGAGACTTGGCTATCTGACTTGACATACTGGCTTGACAGTATAGCCCAGAGACTTGGCTATCTGACTTGACATACTGGTTTGACAGTATAGCTCAGAGACTTGGCTATCTGACTTGACATACTGGCTTGACAGTATAGCCCAAAGACTTGGCTGTCTGACTTGACATACTGACTTGACAGTACAAAGTATCTGGCATTAACTACATTGTCAAACCAGACAGTCATGTCTCAGGGCATTGATGTATCATTGATTAGAATTAAACACACATCAGTATGTTTTAAAGTGATCATTACAGGTAGACAGTGAGTTGAAACTCCTTCCCCAGGGGGATATACTCCCATAAAAATGTACATGGGTATGTGAAACCCAAATGGGTCATTTTTTCACACAAAAATCTCTAAACATGGGTATGGATTGACTTTTCATTTGAAAATTCCCTAATCATGGGTCAATAATATGGGAAACATGTCAACTGCATGATTTAGAAATACGTTCACAGCATCAGAATAAAGGTAACTGACCAGACAATTATGTCTGAAAATTCCTAACAATGTGTCTGTTTTTGGATTATACATGGGTACATTTTTCAAACTTTGGCCACACACCTGTCAGAAAATTTGGGTAGTATACCGGATTATAAAAAAAAACCCTCCCTCTCCCCCTGGGGTTGTATCTAATGTACCATAGAACATTGGTATTTTACAGGTATTATGATTTATACTTGTCATTCTAACACTGATGATATGATATCATGTATATCATTATAGCGTCAGACAGTCTGCATATAAAGTATGCCTAGTATTGACTCCTAACATACTGCATTCCTAATTCAATCAGCGGTAATGAATTTCAAAGTGTGGCCTCTTTTCTTACACATAACCTTGACATTAACTGTGGTGAAGACCAAGACGTGTGTCCTAAATCTACAACACTTTCAACTCTAACAATCTGACAGCAAAATATAGGTTAGCTCTGTAACATACATCAATATATATAGTCTATAAATCATGGTTATAGGGTTTTCACTATAAGGTTACTACACATAAACTGTATAACCCTTCACCATGTTCTTTATAGGGGAATGCAATCCATAAGATTGTATGGTCATATTGTACAGGCAAGTATGTAAATCTCTCTTGCTAACCCCATCTCTTATCCCAAGCACCCATACTAGATATAAAAAAAACCTCCCCAATCCCATTTCAAAACCCATTTCAAACCCATTTCAAACCCCTGCAAATTTACACATACACGTTAGATACTGTTAATACAGAATGAGTTCTCTATATGTATATGTGCCAGGAAAGTGAAATTATATAATACAGCTCTGTCAGTTTCAATATTGCTTCCTAAGCATATGTTAAACTGTGATCAGTCTCCATGAGATATAGTCTCAGTGAGGGATAAATTCCATACACAATTCCTCACTTTGTTTTCATTATCATCTGTAATCACAGGGGATAAAAACTGAAACTAACGCTATTTTGTACGTACATTGCGCATAGCACTTATCACATGTCTCAGATTCATCATTGTTTTGTCAGAAACTATGCATTCATTTTCCCATGTTTTGAACATCTTGTTTTAAAATATGCAACAGCAGTGTACCTGTTACAGAATCAATCAATACATCTATTTATCATATAATGGCGTAAAGTATACAGCAACAAAAAAAATGAGGAAATTTTTCCATTCTCTCAATTTCAACGCAAAATTTTTAAAAATTTTATCAAATAACTGACAGTTGTTCAAATATATTGAGTGTAACAAATGTCTTCAGTTTAGTATTTTTATCGTCATATTTTGAGTAGTTTTACTATTTTCTCCCGAGATTCATCAATTCCAGAATATTAACATGATTGTAAACAGTATTTATCATTAATAATGTATGTCTATTATGAAGTTAATTAAAAATTGAATAATTTATCCTTATCTTGCATAAATCTAAAAGTGGCCTTGAATTTCATAATGTGATACAATGTATAGGAGATGTACTAATCTCTAAAAGGTCTTTGTATTTGCATTTTATATTTGCAGTTATTGTTCTTCAAGTGGTAGTTATCACCAGCAAGTCATTTACATGTATTTGTTTCTATAATCAAATGATTAAATACATCTTATTCCAGAATACAGGGAATGGATAGAACCACAGATATTAAAGTATCACTTGTCTGTGATAGAACACATTTGAACTGTATATAAAAGACTGTTGTATTTACATTTCATATTTGCTATAATTATGTTCTTCAAGACGCAGCTATCAATGCAAGTAACTGTCAGGTAATAGTTTCTACAATCAAATGATTACATACAGCTGATTCTAAAATGCAAGGAATGGATAGAACACGTTTGAACATATAAAAGGTCCTTGTATTTGCATTTCATATTTGCTAATATGTTCTTCAAGACGAAGTTGTCAATGCAAGTAATTAATTCTGCAATCGAATGATTACATACAACCAATTCCAGAATAGAATACAAGGAATGGATAGAACATATTTGAACATATCGTAGCAATTGACATTTTTTTTACCTGCTTCAGACATCCTTCCTTCTGTGCTACATTATCACTCACATTCTTGACTTGCTTGGCTTCGCTAACTTTGCTGTTAGCATCCTTGCTTTTTTTCTTTATCAGATTATCGTTGTCATAGAAACTCCACAGTGATTTAATAGTCTGAAGCAGCCAGACCCATACAGCTTTAGCACAAGTGAACAGTCCAGACATTGGCAAGTGAATGTTGAGAGGTGACAAGGATTTCATGAATTTGACAGTAGTCACAGCACGCTGGTGTATCATCTCTACAGCATGACTCAACGTACTCTCTCACTCTGGGAATCCATCAACCTAGAGACCCCCTAGCTTGTTAGTTATTTTGCTAGTATGATCGGGTGACTGAACAAGTGGAATCCCTATCTAGATTAGGAATCCGACCCTATCAACTTGATATCTTGCATATTAATATCATTCTGGATATAGCAGACCAACTATAGATTAATATATCAACAAACAGGAAGAGAATCAATGACTCAATGTAGGAAAACAAACGACAACAGGAAAACATGAGTTCGTAAGTGAACTTATCGCAATGCTTCAGATTCCTGGTTTGCAAAATGAAGTCATGTCTACAATAATAATGACATCATTAAACGTTACTGACCACTGCACGATGACTGCAACACATTCATGTCTTTAATAGTATTATTTTTATTGTTACTATTGACTTTATTTAAACTCGATAAATTGTTGAGCCATAGGCTCTTCTTACACAATGTCAAGAAGGAAAAATGTACAATATTATACAGGCATGGTTTGTGAAATGAATTGAAAGTCATTCTCTTAGTATAGAATCCATTCATGTGAGGTTTTATGCCTCTCACCTTTTCCTAGTTCGTAAGCTATATAACATTCGTGCAATGTAGAAGCCTGACTGGGTTGAACAATATGACGTACCTTACAGTATAACAAAATAACAGTAAAGCCTTCCCCTATGAAAACAAAACTTCCCCACATGACAGTCCTAGGCAGTCATTCCATTGATTTCACACATTTTTACAACTTTTCACAACCGATATACTAAATCATACAATATAGTAACATTCCTCTTACTTAATTGCTAACATTTTATTTGTGAAATGCACTTTGCTGGTTATTTCTCACATTTCTGCAAAAGACACTCTTTGTGACTATTAGTACGTTCTCTGATATTTAATATAATCTGTACATAGTTTTCTGAATTTTTGGAATAGCAGAGTGAAGTGAAAGATCCGTTACTGTTTCCGCTTATGTAACTACTCATAAACTAAAACGACATATCCTCCAGTTTAAGAATACAGGGGAAAATTTCTTCGACTGATGTTTTTCATTCTCACTAGATTTAGATTTCATATATTTAATCTGATATTAAATTCATTGTTTGAATTATCCATTATCATTTCTCTAATCATCTGCTAAATTATTTCTAATTTAGCAGATCTAATCTAATTCTAATGCTTTTTATTCCAAATAGAAGCTGATTGCACCATTTATTTAATAATTCTGATATTAAATCAATTGTGGATATTTCAATATCATTTACACTTTTGTGTCAAATATTCTGTCAACCTAGATATTTTCATATTAGAAAATTTTACAATTTTAGAGTTTTCAGCTAGTTCTCAAACACATATTTTTACTAATTACCAGAAAGGTAGTTTGTAATAATATACAAGAAGGCATTTTAGTCACTACTTATTTTTACTAATTACCAGACTGGTACATTGTATCAATGTACAAAAAGGCATTTTGGTCACTACTTATTTTTACAAATTACCAGACTGGTACATTGTGTTCATGTACAAGAAGGTATTTTAGTCTTTACATATTTTTGCGTCTTTGGTTTTCAGTGATATTAACGAAAATAAGTCTTTAGCGAAAATGTCCAGGTTTTATAGTATTCTCTTAAACTCATTTCCTTCATAGATTACATAATAATACACATAGAGGAAGTGACATACGTTGTACACTATTACCTTCAAATCTTGTCAGAGCTTTTAGATTAAAAGTTCAGAAGTCAATACGATAATTAAATCACATCTAAGTTTTGACAGCATATGCTATTCCAGCTGAAATATTACTCTTTGAAAACGTGTTGTATGTTGACAATGTTGCTATTTCAAATCCCTGCCTATATCCGTTGTCATTTAATAACGGTTAAAACGTGTCGTACGTTGACGTTTCTATTTGAAATCTCAACCTATACGTTAACTTATTTAATAATAACGTGTCGTATGTTGATGTTTTTATTTAAAAACTCAGCCTATATGTGTTGTCAATCAATAACAGTTAAAACGTGTTGTATGTTGACAATGTTTCTATTTCAAATCTCAGCCTATGTGTTAAGTCATTTAATAACAGTTCAAATGTGTCGTACGTTTAAAACGTGTCTATTTTGACAATGTTTCTCTTTCAAATCTCAGTCTATGCGGTGCGGTTGAGTCATTCAATAACGGTATTTTAACCATGTGGTATGACAATAATCCCATGTTATGTAATTCAATAATAGTTTTAAATTAGTAACATTGTAATTAATATTCCATCAATGAGAAAAACATTCCTTCTTTGACTATCTTCTGGTTTACTGTAGCCTAGGGTTCTAATTTTATCAGATTTCCCCTCTTTCGTTCATCAGAATTTCCCTCTCTTTTACAAGGGTTCTAATTTTATCAGCTTTTTTCCTCTCTCTTTCTTAGTGTTCATAAATTTTATCAGATTCCCCTCTCTCTTTCTTAGGGTTCTAATCTTATCAGATTTCCCCTCTATCTTTCTCAGGGTTCTAATTTATCAGCTTTCCCCTCTATCTTTCTCAGGGTTCTATTTTTATCAGATTTCCCCTTCTCTCTTTCTCAGGGTTCTAATTTTATCAGATTTTCCTCTCTCTTTCTCAGGGTTCTAATTTTATCAGACTTTCCCTTCTATCTTTCTAAGGGTTCTAATTTTATCAGATTTCACTCTCTCTTTCTCAGGGTTCTAATTTTATCAGATTTTCCCTCTATCTTTCTTAGAGTTCTAATCTTATGAGATTTCTCCCTCTCTTTTACCTTACTATTATAGGGCTCTAAAACTTTGTCAATGTCAGCACAGATATTAAAGTGTCATCAGACACAGATGTGCAGGACCACACGTGATGATTGCATCCTGAAAGTGACACCACATAGACACACAGTCACCCACTAGACTAATTATACCACAGACCTATCAATATCACCGGCCATCATCACATACAGCAAACTAAACCTTGCCTTCAATCAGACCTTCCTGTAAATCATTCCAACATATGGCCTCAATTTCATCACAGGTTATATCAAGATAAATTGTATGGATTCCTTTAAAAGTGATACTAACACATAATTTATTTTCAAAACCAACATACTGAAAGCTCATTATCATTATAAATTACCTGCCTATTAAGTGTGGCTTTCATTTTACTTTGCACCTTCACTTAGCTGTAACTGAATTATTATAATTTTGTTTCAGACAATGAAAAATACATTGAGTGAAAATTGTTAAAATACCAATAATTAGACATTGTACATGTCTATTTTATCTATATAAGTACAAAAATGTAGTATAATAGTATAAGTTGCAGTTCTGATTCAGTGGGCACTGATTTTTGAGTGCGGACCCAAAAATTGATATATTGCACCATACTATGTGTACTGCTACACAAATGTGTTTAGCCACAGGTGATTCAATATGTAGGGTAACATACTCCAAGATTATAATATGGTAACTATGGTAACACTTCAAGATTATACTATGGTAACTTACTCCATGCTTAGCCATAGTAACTTTAGTTAAGCTACCATCATAGCAACAGTCATAGCAAATGTCATAACAACAGTGCTATGAACTGTCATAGCAACCATTATAACAACTGTCATAGTTACTGTCATAGTTATCGTCATATAGCTACCATCATAGCAACAGTCATAGCAAGTGTCATAGCAACCACTATAGCTATCGCTACAGCTACTGTCATCGCTGTATATTTGGTGGAACTAAAAGTGAATGAAACTTATAATGTCATTTTGAAGAGAGTTTAATACGTACTCTACAGTACCATTTACAATGTACTTGTACTCACCCTAACTTTAGAGGTCTGCTTTAGTCCAATATGAGGTTGACTTCGTTGGGACTAAAACAAAAATAACACATTGATCGTCAATTTTCAATCAATGATTACAATTAATCAAATCACATATTTAAAGTTGATACGCTAGAAAAGCTTCAAACAAATGAACCGAGACTAAGATAAAAATTGTGATGAATGTGACCATACCATCCTTATCAAAAGACAGATGTTAAATAGATAAGAAAGTATAAGTGCATGCATGGACTCAGTGAGATTATACTTCATTATGATAGATATATGTCATGTAAGTACAGTTGTTTAGTTTTGTATGTATTGGTTGACAAGTGACATTTAGAGAAAACGTTTTACTTCATGCAGTCATTCTTTTACAGGGTCTGAAATTAATGGTAGTTCCGTGTCCACAGACTACCAATTCTTGTCATGGGCTACCATAATTTATAGCTAACAGCCCTGGGTTCTGCTGATTGTAATGACTAGAAGATATGATTTTACTTGAAAGTCATTTTTTCATCTCATGGCAGATCTCAGGAGATCTCGCATGAGCCATTTTGTCCTTAGCAGCCAAGTGAAGGTGGTCAAGCTGAAAGTGTTAAAAACTTAGCAACACTATTGTTCTCAATGTCATCGCACATGGCTACGGCATATGCTTGACCACGATCACATGTATAACAACCGTTGTTGCTAGGCATATTTGCATATCTCGTGATATCTGCAATGAGACATAAAATCTCTTATTGTGATGGATGTCTGACATGAGTCTAGAATACTCTATGTTACTGTCAACCAAATATAACACATGAAAGTATTTTAATAACACAGATTGTCAATGGTGGTCCTCTATTTTCAGTTCAGGTATATGGTACTACTGATCACCATCCTTAGATTACCAATTTCAGAAAGTGCTAGCTCACTGAGACTATCAAAGAAAAGTTGATTTCAAACCCTGTTTTATCATTAACATTAACATCAATTGTTAAATTTAAGATAATTAATAAAAACATTATTAGAGTTATGACAAGAATGATTTCATAAAATGGCATCTAAACTATGAAAACTCAACTTTTACATTTAACTTTTATTTTCACTTCAGGAATGACAGCTGCCTATCATTTTGAATAGCATATGATAGCTGTCTATACAAACAGAATATTTGGACTACGTTAATGGCCGTTGGGAATTCATCTATTTCTACTTCTACCATGTTAGATTTTATCATTTAAAGTAATTTTAAGTGTTGTGTACAGCATATCTTCCATTACACATATGTTTTTACAAACAGGAATTAAACTAATATTCTTAAGTTTTATGTTTTTTTGGCAAGCACCATGTGTAATCCCAAGTTATATCTTATTTTGATCTGTTCTCTTGTACCATTTTCCTTCCCTTTCTGTTCCTATTGCTCAAGATAAAGTCATTGGTAAAAACGAAGTGGTTGTCCTAGTCACTTCTACATGTCAGGGCTGGGGTCCCCACAATGGAATATTTCCTAAGGTCTATATTAACAGACCTATTGTAATGTATTCTAAAAACACCCATTGTATTATCCCTGTATTCTTACCTTGACAGACCTATTGTAATGTATTCTAAAAACACCCATTGTATTCTCCCTGTATTCTTACCTTAACAGACCTATTTTAATGTATTCTAAAAACACCCATTGTATTCTCCCTGTATTCTTACCTTGACAGACCTATTGTAATGTATTCTAAAAACACCCATTGTATTCTCCCTGTATTCTTACCTTAACAGACCTATTGTAATGTATTCTAAAAACACCCATTGTATTCTCCCTGTATTCTTACCTTAACAGACCTATTGTAATGTATTCTAAAAACACCCATTGTATTCTCCCTGTGTTCTTACCTTGACAGACCTATTGTAATGTATTCTAAAAACACCCATTGCATTCTCCCTGTATTCTTACCTTAACAGACCTATTGTAATGTATTCTAAAAACACCCATTGCATTCTCTCTGTATTCTTGTTCTAGTCTGTCATGTTGATCTTGAAGACGACTGAAACAAGAAAACAAACACAAATTAATTTGTTAAACTGATGCAAAATATGACCAGTCTCACTAACCGTGACACATCTTTCAAGAGTATTTGCAAACAAGGATGAAATCTCCTGTAAATGTAAGATTCTATCTATATTGGTTGGAATATATCCCTCTAGATTTAGTTCAAATTCAATTTGTCACTTTGATAACCTGATTTCTCAGTGCAATGCCAATCAAATTGCTCATTTTCACCTTATACATATGCAAATCCTAAAAGACTTGTAGCTTACCTGATATAATGCTGCTGTCTTTCCACTTCTTTATGCTGAAATTTGTTTTTTTTTAAGATAAAAAATTAAAACCATTTAGAATATGAAGGGTTATCAGTAGCTCCAAATTAGGTATTACGATAACCACAGATAATCCCATAGTCCCTTGCATCTGAGCATGATCAGTCTGGATTGCAAGTTCCCTATTGACTATACACATAGAGGTGTTCACTGTTCAGCCACAATTTGATCCCTTGCGTAAATATTCACTGTCTAGTTTATGGCATATGGTATAAGTAGACAAAAATATATGTAAATCTTTGTATAAATGCCTCCTGCTCCCTGTGGTACAATCACGATCAATATGATATTACCATTGTATAGTTTTATCAGTTGTACACATGATCTCTTATGAAGTCTTATACCAAAACATATCACAAACCACTGATGCAGTGAATTACTATCCTGTATCACTCATTCCATCTCAGTTCTATTCAAACAGTAAGATAGCTAACTAAATATATCTTTATTATATAGAATCATTAACGGCAGCTCAGAACAGTGAATCAATGAATGAACTAATCAACATCACAAATATGCTATAATTGTTATTTTCAAAATTATCAGTCATAATTCTATTATTATACCAAAGTATCTCCACCCATTATCAGTCATTGCTATTTCTATTATCATGTTACCACGGTTACCTTTTGAACACCTTCTACTTGATCAAATTGGTTAAGTTCACGTTGTAGTACTGACAAACGTCTACATTCGGCCTCCAACAATCGGTTTGTAACCTGCAATCATATAAAAAACAAGACATGTTGGAACATAAGTTACTAAAGTAGTGCCAATGGCACTGCAGCACAAGTGTAGACTTTTAGGCAATGATTGATGATACAATTTCCAGGGTATGATTGGTAGGATACTAATGTAAATGGAATTTTTTTGCGTATTTTACTGGAAAACCAAACTGCAAAAAATAAGTCAGGATTAAAATGCCTTTATGTACATGAACACAATGTACCAGTTTGACTGTTTGGTAATTAGTAAAAATTAGTCTTTGAGAACTAGTTGAAATCGCAGAATTTTGTAGTGGCAAAAGTATTTACGTTATACTCTCTTGGCAACATCATCCCTGTTACTGTTTTAGTAGTCTAGTAACCATACATGTGGTTGTTTTCTACAATTTCTCTTTCTTTCTCTCCACGTCTAGTCAAATAAACAAATTCTACCAAAAAATCTAGCTAAATCTCCTGCTGGGAAAAGGTTAAACAGTGCAAGTCAGTTGTAATCCATCACACACACAGACAGACAGTTGTAATTGGTTACTTCGTTTAGTTTACTACAAACTCAACCTCCAGTCTTTAAGTAAGTCACAGGAGGAGACTATGTGTGGCTAGCATTAATGGGGTTGCTTCCCTTGTGTACTGCCCACATGGGGAAGGGACTACACATCTACAATGATCATGTGTCCCTTGAGTACGCATATGGGGTGAGGGACTATATGTATATATGACTACATCATCATCCTACCTGCAACATCTCCTCATTGTTAAAACCCTCTGGTAACATATATTGGTCAGAAAAAGAACTCATCGTTTCTATAGCAACAACATTCATGAATCCAAAGTCGAAATCAGAGTTGAAAACAACGAACCAAGTCCCAGTCAACCTGATGCTAGCAACAAGGGTAGTTATATATGTAATACCAGACGTAAATATCACAAATTATACGCAGAGATAATCCATCGACTTGTTCCAAGAGCTGAGGCTGTGATTCAAGTGATCTCTCTTCATCACTGTATTATCACCACAACTAGGTGTGTACATCTCCTTATTCATCATAATCCATTCTTTTTTTTTAAACATGATGTCAGCAGCTATTTAGGGATACCCTCCAAATTTTCACATTCACATTTTTCTTCCAAATTCTAAAACTATATTGATATCTAATAATACATTCCTGTAATGTTATTTATTTTCTTGTTTTTCTATTTTGTATAAAATCATGGAAAAGACGCCAATCATATTAATTTGTATTGAAAAATTCCAATTTTTAATAGAAAAACTAATATTTTCAATTTTTGTTACAAATTAGTAATTCTGTCTAAAAATCACAAATTCTTGATATTGTGTACAATTTTTTTATACAAAATAACATTATTTCAAAAAATGAACTGTGCCAAATAGTAAAACCATAACCAATGCTTCGCTTTCAAAAAATGAAATTTGTAGACATTTTTATGTCTCCCCAGTGTTTTTCAATTTGTTATTAAAAAAATAGGTAAAACCTGGCTTTCCTAATACTCTTTTTTTGACTGATAAATTTTTTTTTATAATTTACCAAACGTCGCTAATTTTATTTTGTAATTTTCTTGTCTGGCACACAAATGAGAATTACTCTCTTTAATTGCATTCATCTTATTTGAAAGTAACTGTTTATGAAAATTCAAATTTACAGACTACCCCTTAAAATTTCATCCTCATCCCCACTCGAGGTTATAAATGTCATAATCAAGGATTCTCATGATGAGATTTTCTGTTTCCATGGCAACGGCCAATTGTATGCACAGGTTGCTATGGCGATAAGCCTTTCAAAGATAAAAAGGATATTAATGAAAGGGAAGCATGAATAAGTATATAGCTAAAAGGTGTAATTGATACTTTTGTCAACCCATCCACCTACTATGCATTGAAGCCACCTGTGAAAATCAGAATTCAAATTAGCGACATAATACATGCACTACTGTATGAGTCACACAATGGGTGTGTTCTCTGCTTCATCATCAAATGACATCAGAATATCAAGCTGGGTTTAAAGGTGTAGACGCCACCAAAATGTCATTTAATTTCAAATTTTAAAAATATTATCTTCATTTTATATGAAAATGCCAAAATCAAGTTACTACCAAAATTAAGTAACTTTAGTTCCAATTAGGCACAAGATGGTTTTTTTTTCAAATCTCACATACAAGCATTTCTTTTATAAGTTTGTTGCACTCAGTCTAACTACAACGGTGAGCCAACTAGGAGACATGGACTTGAGAAAATATAAAATTGGGTTTGTTGCACTCAGTCTAACTACTATGGTGAGCCAACTAGGAGACATGGACTTGAGAAAATGTCAAATTGGGCTTAGTAAAAGAAATGACAAGAGTTTTTGTCTACATACAACTTAATTTCTGATTTTTCGACCTCACACAGGTCTCCTTCAGGGTAGAATGCTATGTCCACCTTCTAAAAGCCGGCAGTGGTCAATGAAATTATTATTACAAATTACACAAACAAATATAACCACTGATAGCATACATGCACATAAAACAAAACATTTAAATTTTACCTAACTATGAACACAAATAATCAGCTTTTCATTTGAAAAGAATTTAAAAAAAATTAATCTCTTTACTTAAACATCGCAATGTTTTGATAATTGAATGCAAACATAATCTTTTACGCTATCATTCCTATTCAAATTATACACTACTTCAACAGAAAATAAGTTTGAGACATGGTCCTTGTACTAGTATATCACTAGAGGGCTCCCTTCATTATAACGGTATGAGAAAAGAATTCTCACTTCAAATAATGTGCTAAACCAGAAACCTTGTTATGGTCTTTTCATGGTATTTTTCCATCTCACTTCATAGCAATAATAACTTACAGTCATGTTTGAATAATTAGAGTAGCTCACTCAGAGTCAACAAATCATCTGTTTGAGCCCCACCACCACCTGTCCTCTGTTTCTGAATGACTAAAGTCCTTGGGTCAGCAAGGTTTGAATCAACTATTGTGCCCAAGTAAACTCGGTTATAGAATTGGAACCTGGTAGGACTGAGGTGTGAATACTTTAACAAATCCTATGGGCTTTAATCAAGGTTGCAAGGGTTGTTGTGCTCCCTGAGACTTTGATGAGTAAGTATAAATGGTTGTGCCATTTTAGGTCCATACCAGGGTAGTAATTGTAAAGTACATTGAGCACTACAGAAAGTGCTATATAAAAACTAACATTATTATTTTATACTTACAAAATTACAAGTTTTAACCATCACTTTTAAACCATCAATATACTAATACTTAACACTACAAAGGTTGTATCTAAAATCCTAGTTTATGAAATATGGAATTTACAAATTCAGTGTTATTTGTCCATAATTAACTCATGTATCATATTTGTTATTGTTTTCATATATTGATAATAATATAGATTGTGTGGTTTGTGTTCAGCCGATACTACTGGTATGTATGGAAAGCGCCCTCTAGAGAGCAACTACACAAGTTTGCCTCACATCTTCATACACTAACTGTAGCTTCATTTTATCCATGTACTTATTTACTTATATTTGTTTGTCTGTTTACTTTGTCTGTCTGTCTGTCTGTCTGTCTGTCTGTCTGTCTGTCTGTCTGTCTGCTGCCAGTATAATGAGAAAAAAGAAAGATGGACACTGAACCAGAAGTCTGGTAGCAACTCCTTTAAAAGCAAATTAATATTTTCAAAATGTGTATAGTCAGAAAGCCAACTGTGGTTTCTAACCATGTGAGTGAAGGTATAAATCGTAATGATACTTCTAATGGACAATGTCTAAAATAAATTGGTGATTACAATTTTATGATCTGTATTTTGCAGTTTTACAGTTTACGAAAGCAATTTCGAGTTACTAAAATACTCCTTGTCCCACCTTCATACAATATGAAACGAAAACTGTAAATAAACAACTGTAGACCGAGTCCATCAATCATAACGAAAATAACACTGGCATTATGCCAATTGTTCTATTTACGGTTGCTTTATTCCGCTAACACAAACATAAACATATTTTGTCTACTTGTGAACATTTCTATTCATAGAGTTAAAAAAATTGCTTGGACGCAAATCTCATTGCTGTAAACTGCTGATGATAGTGAGAGATATCTGCAAAAATTTGGGAATCGTTTACAAGAAATTTGTTGAATCTGTGAATAGGAATTTCATTCAACTATGAACCCAGAGTCTATGAACATGTATTCTCACACATTGTGTCTACTGGGTTAGTATGAATTGCAACCAATGGGTTACACTACTACTTATTCACTTCAATGGGGTTATAACAATTTTATAGCCCTGTAATTATGGGTTATATAATGACACTCACTTTGTTACATTGTCCAAGTGAAGACTTTCATGAATACATATGATCCCGTTGTCCGAATTTTTATAGTCAATAACTCTAGCTACTAATAAAAATGGCTAAATGCTACCTCCGAGGATTTTCTCACAAGTGACTTGGATAGAAATATAAATTAATTTGAACCAGCAAATTTTGTTTAGTATTGTAAATTTCTACTCACAGAGTAAGAAAATATCTTGGAAGCAAATCCTACATCCTAGGATCTACAGGGGTGTGCTAAGTGTACAGAGGGCTATTGTTACAAATGTTTGTATTTTACTTTTTGGAAACTGAACATGTATAATTTCAAAATGATCATTTTCTCTTTAATTGTGATTTTTTCCCACCTTGTAGTTTTTTGTACAAACAAACAAATACCTTCCTGCTATAAAGAGGATTACATCTATTTCTCTGTATACATATTAGTATTCAAAATAAACAGATAAACATCTATGTTTCATTCAGTTCTCACAAGTCAGACTACTAGATGTAGCAACGAAGCCACCTGCAAGGAGGTATGTGTTAACTGTTGAGTCTAGTCAAGTGGTTTTACAGCAATGAAAATCATTCTTCAAAAGCATTTTTAAAATCAAGTTCTGTAATCTCCTGGTTTCAGAACTAATTCAAAGTGCAGAAAATAAGCACTCCCTCCAAATTATTGATTACCATTAATAGCTTTACATAGTGGGAGAGGAAGTGTAACCCAATAGCTTTAGAAAGAGGGGGGAGTGTACCTCTCTAGTTTGACGTATAGGGGAGGAAGTGTACACCACTAGCTTTAGACAGAGGGAGAGGAAGTATACCCCACTATATAGGTTTACACAGAGGGGGGGGGGGAGTAACCCACTAGCTTGACACAGAGGGGGGTGTACCTCTCTAGCTTGACATATAGGAGAGGAAGTGTACACCACTAGCTTTAGACAGAGGTCAAACTTTTGATATTTCGACACGTCAGTGCAATGAGGTTGTATCTGCTATAAAACTGTATAGCAATACAGTCATTATACCTTATACAACTGTATAGCCGATACTACCTTATTGTACTGACGTGATGTTTTATGGTTTGGTATTGGAATATCTATAATAATGATGTAATGAATTATGAATACTTCATCACTGATCATCAACAGACACAATCTATATTCATCATCAATAAATACTTTATTACAAATATCAAAATTTATCTCATTTGTGGATTATATCATTTTTCAAAAAAAATCATCATTTTGAGATCAGCAATACCATTAATTGTTATAATTTATTGATTATTAAAATTTCACAATATTAAAATTCAGATTGTCAAGTCATACAGAAAACTATTTTAATATTTGATAAGGCTGTGTTTTCAGTTAAATAAATGTAATTAAAATCTATAAATAATTAACTGTTTAAAATAGTATAATGATAACATTGACAGGAAATTGAGATACAGTTGTGTGATGTAGTGCCAGATGTCTAGAATTTAGAAAACAACTCTGCAATACCTATATCCTGATTAACCACCTAGCTAAATCCCAATGTCATCCATCCTGAACCTCATAGTCAAATCCAATCTCATCCACAATATATCCCAAAGCCCTCAAATCCCAATTTCATCTGCAGTACACCAACTTTCCACCCTCAACCTCCTAGCCAAATTCTAATCCACAATATATAAAAAAAAACCATCCCAACTTCATCTGCAATACATCCCCAACCCCCAACCCTATAGCCTCCTAGTCAATCCCAATTTCATCTGCAATACATCCCCAACCCCCTCCCCAATTCCAAATTTCATCTGCAATACACCCCAACCCCTACCCTTAACCTCCAAGCCAAATCCCAATTTCATCCACAATACATTGTCAACATCCCCCAGAATCCCTATTTCATTCACAATACACCCTCAATCACCATTTGGACCTTTAAGCCAAACCTTAGTCTCATCCGCAATACACCCAATAAACTCCCATCCTACAGAGTCCCCAAAACTGTTTTGAATGTCATTTACTAGTTATTTGTCACCAAATTTATGAAAAGAACGTAAATGTACAAAAAATGTTGTTTTACACAATTGATCTGATGTCAACCATTGCAAGTGAATTCCAAAACCCATTTAATAATAATGTCAGTATTGATGGGAAAAAAAGCCATTGACATTTCAATAATATTGAAATCATCACATACAGCTGGACACCTACTGATGACGTCTTTCAATAAAACATGCTTCCTGCACGTAAGCATTTACCATCGATTGTATATGGCCAATAACAACACCAATATCTATGGTAAATACCTCATAAAAAATGAAATTTCCGCCTCATAGAAGTAGACAAATTAATCATGATTTAGTACTATATATTGCGCATGAAAAAAAAACTCATGACGTCAGTGATCACAATCAATCAATTTGTATGCATTCTGTTTGGTATTTTTAGGACTGGTGAATAGAAGAATTACACTATGTATGTCGTGAGTGAAAAAAAAAATGTTATTTTGAAATCATTCTAATTTGTAGACCAAATATTTGTATTATCAAATCTCTATAATTTGTAGACCAAATATTTGTATTATCAAATCTCTGTAATTTGTAGACCAAATATTTGTATTATCAAATCTCTATAATTTGTACATCAAATATTTGTATTATCAAATCTCTGTAATTTGTACATCAAATATTTGCATTATCAAATCTATGTAATGTGTACATCAAATATTTGTATTATGAAATCTACACAATTTATACATTAAAATATTTGTATTATGAAATCTACATAATTTGTAGACTAAATATTTGTATTAGCAAATCTATGTAATTTGTACATTAAAATATTTGTATGATGAAATGGAGCTGTTTCACCAGTATCGAAAACAAAGTGTTGTACAAATGTCAATCATACACATCAGCTGTCAATCAAACTCAGAGTCAAGGTAACCTTGGCAATGACAATGTCAGTTTGATACAAAGTAGACATAGTTACAATCATAGCTGTATTCATGGTTTAGTTAATTGTATTCAAAAGACCTATTCTTCATTTTATGTGTACTGAGGGTGTTCACTTCTAAGCACTCTTTTGAAAAAAATTATTTAAAAAAGTTCAGTGTCACAGCCATATCTCCTCCATTGTGATTCATTTGTGGAATAATTTGTTATATCGTATGACGGCACACTTTACAGAGGATGTTCACCTCTAGTCTAAGCTCTCTTGTGAGAATAAAATGATAAATAGTTCAATATTATCCATCATCATATAAACCTAGTGTCACAGCTGTACTGTCTACATTGTAATTCAATGGAGGACAGTGCCCTTGCATCCATGCAATGTAACACACTAATGCACACTCAACCCACACAAGGTCAATGGTACGAATTATTGAATTATTGTTTTCTCCCAATAAGCAAAATAATATTTTCTAATTTATTCATAGGGTAAATACTTTATGGACCGGATATGCGTTTTGTGGACCTCAGGCCCTAAAGGTGTACAACTTCGGTTCACTAAACAAATATCCGGTCTGTAAAGATTATGTATCTATTTGAAATAAAATATTTACATCTGAAGTTACCATTTTACATCAAATTCCTAAAACAGTGCATTTCTTTCAGTTGAAATATTTCAAATGTAACTATGCATTAATTACATCAATCAGTAAATGTCAAACTAAACCTAATTTTCGCTACTAGAAAAATGACCAATTTTAGTCTTCACCTAGTTCTCAACGACTAATTTTTACTAATTACCAGACTTGTACATTGTGTTTCTGTACAAGAAGCGTGAAGGTATTTTAGTCACTACTTATTTTTGCTAATTACCAGACTTGTACATTGTGTTTCTGTACAAGAAGTGAAGGCATTTTAGTCACTACTTATTTTTGCTAATTACCAGACTGGTACATTGTGTTCATGTACAAGAAGGCATTTTTAGTCACTACTTATTTTTGAGTTTTTGTTGTCCAACGAAACAAGCGAAAACAAGACTGTAACGAAAATTTCAGGTTTACAGTACACAGCCATACAGTATATCCAAGCTATGAATAAAAATCAAGATATTATAACTTATAGATAAATGTCAATACTAATTTATACCTTAATATCCTTGTATACTACTTGACATGACTTATATATTAACCTTTATATACCAAGTACTCAATCCTCTCAAGTATACATCACTGACTGGTGACTCATATTACTTGACATTTCCTGGCTAACAAAGGACCCTCTTTCTATATTCAGTTTGCGTACTTTAAAATGGAGAGATTTTTAAAACCATTTTCATGTTAACATGATGGTATTTGTAACCAGTGTGCCCCCTAAGCCAATTTGACGTGCGACTGACGCACACAATTTCTAGTGACACACCAAGATTTGGTTTTAATTCCCCTCTTACTATGTGATGACTCACAAGAAATGCCAGTTTTTCCTCATTTTGACTCACAACAACAAAATTTGGTTGTCATTAGAGGGCAAACTGTTTGTAGCACACTTTCAACACTAAAATAGACATCTCAAAATAAACTTTTTTCAAGCACCCTGTACTATAGCATAGATTATATACAGTCTAGTATGCCTTGAGGCATGTCTCCCTTGGTCTACGTATTACATTGGACTTTATAATATTGATATACACACTGCACCCATTGTGCAATAAGGGCCATCCATCTACACCAAGGGCATTAGTCTAAGAATGAAGAGGAAGATTCTGTAAACTGATGAAGGAAATTATGGGAGCCAAAAAGAAGTATATACTGTACATATAAAGGTTTATTTATTTCCAGTGTGTTTATAGGTCTCAGACACAGCCCATGCAGACTTGCTGAACAGACACAAATGACAGCATTACGCAGGCAGTCATGCAAGCCCTAATAAATCTCATGAAACCACAACTACTAACAATTTGAAAACAAATACATCGATCAATCATACTGTATCTAGTCTAGGTACATTGTATTGGATAATTATCTGTACCACTGAGCCTAAAGAGATAGGGTGATAGCCCCCTGGTGGTAGGATAGGGTTGGCTGGAGAGTGGTAGTCCAGTATGGTAGGATGTTGTAGTTAGCCCTCAGAATAGTTAGTCTGTTTTACTGTACTGTTGAGATACATCGTTAGCTGGTCTTACTTCCTAACCCTCATATTCTCCAAGAGTACGAGGGCTATGACCAGCTAACGATGTATCTCAACAGTACAATAAACACTACAGAATAGTACTATAGTAGGATAGGGGTAGTATCCCTGGGGTGGTAAATGGTTTATTGGTCTACTCTAAGGTTCATAACACATCTAGTACATATGTCAAGGGTGAACAAATCCACTGGTCCTGGGTCCAGGACTAGTGATTTTTTTAGGCGGACCACACAAATTTTACCTTGTCTGGTCTGTCGGACCAGTACCTTACTGTTAATAACTATGTTAAAATGTCGTCTGAATATACAGATTCATGTTTCACATTAGCAGGACCTGGGACCACTAATTCTTTCAGCAGGCCAACTGGATTTTTTAAGGCACTGGTCCGGGGACCACCAGTTACAAAATAATTTGTTCACCCTGTATGTACACTGTTATCATGATAGTGTCCCCCACATAAACATCTATATCAAACAGCCACTGAGTTAACATTGCTGTCAATGCTGCAATCAGCAAACATTTGGCAATATGACAGTATTGTAATACAAAATGTCATGACTGAACGAACATTTGAATTTTTCAAATAAATTGTTATGTACAACCTGCATACATTAACGGTTAATAAAAGATTTCCCAAACACATCAAAACCATCTAACCTGTTTTCATACAACACTACCCCTATATTATTCCCTGGTATTCAAAACACTCCAATTTATGGTATTGATTTAAAAATTATTCTACTCTGAAAAATGCATCATATGTGAGCTCAAATACATTATGTAACTATGGCAACCATGTACAAAATACTAGGGATAGAATTTACTGTCGTAACAGCTGTAGGAATAACTGAATTATAAATACATGGTTGAATTGTCAACGTTATCAATTTTGATGTCCAACTCTACCATATCCCACATACGGGAAAAGTATCATTGTAACCATGTACCCACACACAAGCAGTAGTGTCTGGTAGAATAGTTATGAATTTTGTCAAATTTCGTCATTTATACCATGTACCAGTATAAATTCTCCTGCACAGAGCTGGGATTTTCGTTTCTATTCAACAGAAAGGACCCAAAACTAGGCCACACTTTGAATCTACTAAAGGTGAAATAGTTGTGAACAAAAGTAAATAAAAGGCACACATGTAGAAGCATATTTGGTGTTGTCTGCCTACATTAAGTCATGCACCGGTGATTTTACAAAAAGTTTCCTTACAAGCAACGTAAACCAATTCAATTCAGATCTGCTTCCATTTCGCTAAGACTGCACATGTTGTAAAGAAAGGTAACATCTATTGCTCACAGTATTTTTAAAGGCCCCTTTGTCACTCTCGCCACTGTACTAGAATGTTAAATCTTAATTCTCATGTTTTAGGTCGCATAACTTTACAATGTCCACTTTTAGAGAAGGTCAGGTGGGTTGGTAAAATTGTCCCAGGGCCGTGGGAAAAATGTTTAAGTTTCTCTCCATCATTAGCAGTGATTCTTATAAGTGACTAGGCCAGTGTGTCACTTAATTGTATGATGGTACTTACTTACAAAGTAATTGACAGTAGAGATGATTACTAAACATGGCCATTTTCATTTCCTTAACAAAATGACATTCTATCTTAGACTTCCAGATGTGATTCTATCGTCACAGTGGTTCATAATGACAATACTGTCAATTAATGGATACTGTTCACAATAAACCTCTGTGATTACAAATCGTGATGACCATCAAGTTAGGGTTGTTTGTGGTCCAGTGGTTAACTCATTTGCATCCCCTGTTCCCTCTAAGCCAATTTTACTCACCATTGACCCACACAATATCTAGTGACACACCAAAATTTGGTGGTCCCCTATCTCTTACTATGTGGCAACTCACAAGAAATGCATCATTTTGATTCACAACAAAATTTGGCTGTCATTAGAGGGCACACTGTAAATTGGTATGGGTTCGAACTCACCAAGAACAAGGTTTGATTGAAATTAACAAGAACTGTATGTAACAAGAATGATCCTCACTTTGACATTACCGAACAACGCTGGTTTTCCCTGAGTACTCCGGTTTCCTTCTGCTTTAACACCAAGGCACTTGGGCACTACACAAGTGGCGGCCATATTTCAATAAATTTCTACATTGAAATTGGTACATGGATAAATTAATTTCTGCTTTTCAAAATATTTTAATAAGGTTGCCACATTTATAATTTGATGTAGACAAATTGTGTATATTTCACCAGATTCCTCCCATCTTTGCCAAAACTATGATTTGATGTATACAAAATTGTGTATATTTCACCAGATTCCCATCTCTATAAAAACTATGATTTGATGTACACAAAATTGTGTATATTTCACCTGATTCCCCATCTCTGTAATCGGGTTAACCTCAGCAAAACACTGACTACAGACAACTTAACTATTTTGAATGAGTGTATTCAAATCTAACATTTTATATTTGTAAAACTGAAAACTGTGAGTGAATAAACTATGTGTTGTAGGCTGGACAGCTGTCTACACAAAATACTGCACTTCAAACAATGTGCTTTCATGTAGACATCGATGGAATAAAATAACCACTTCATGGACGTTTAAACTAATCAACAAATTTCAGTCTCAGTTATTTCATTTTTAGGCAAGGTAGATTTAAAATCAAGATAACTGATGGTTGTTCTAAAAAGTCTTATCAGAAGTCAACCTCCACTGAACTGAACTGGGGAACCCTTTAAAATTGAACGTTTAGCCCAGGGACTTGGTTGTCTGACTAAACTGTTCTACCTGTGGGCAACTGAATGTTTAGCTCACACACTTGGTTGTCTGACTAAACTGTTCTACCTGTGGGTTTACTGAATGCTCAACGATACGAGTTTATGTAGAACGTTTCCATTTTGTGATTTGTGAAGCATCTCAGACTAAATAATGATGATTATATTAATTAAGACAGAGTTCATTATCATTATCAATAGGCATTTTACAGCGTGGAAACACTTCAATTAAAAGTTGAACAATAGCCACTAACTAATTTTATTCAAACTGTTTAAGAGTTCGCCAATTAAGTTTATTCATACTTTAAGAGATCACCAATTAAGTATATATCGATGGTAACATTGGCCCTTGCCCGGTAGGTTTATAAGTGGTTAGATATCTTCTGTGTTACTATTAAAGTATGTTTCATGGCTAAAACCACCTGTTGATCAAATTACAATGACAACATTTAGAAATAATCTTATTGCATAATATTTTTACCTGGTGAGATAAACTTTGACAATTGCTACAAAACAGTAATACTAGTACAGGAGATAGTTCATACATTATATAATGTTAAGTAATGGTTTGCAAGTTAGTTTGGCACTGTGCCCAGCCCACCCTAGATTCATTCAACACATGTCTATCTGTTATTGCCCCCTGGACATATCTCTTATCACTTACAACCAACATGGACCCATATGCATTTATTCAATACTTGTTACATGTTTGACACTGCGTCCCTTGGGATGATGACACTGGTTCCATCAACACCTGTTTTTTACACTGCCCAAAGGCTTTTTTTTATACATATGTTGCTTTGTCAACCTTTACAGCAAATTAACTTGAAAAGATATTTGAAAAATAAAACCTGTAATGTTATAAGCATGTACAGATGTCAGATACATTAGAACTAGACTTGATATAATACAATCTTCTTCTCCTTACACTTTATGCACAATGTCTCTTAAATCATCTAAACCTATATGTACATACTACAAACTCTTCTGTCACACAACTAAAGTATTGTTCACAGTTATAGTATGGAGTTATTTAACAATACTGTTATTTAGGTCAAGACATGACTATATTATAGCTATCATGTTATTATCACCTAGTATGAATGTTATTCCCCAACAGCATATAATCCCATTACTAAAATTAATAGTATGGTTTAATTGAATTCTTACAATGAATAAGCAAACTGTACATTGTACTCCAACCAGCAAAGCGTTGAATTCGTACTAACTACAGAACAATTTATATATTGTAGAACAGTACAGCATTGACATATATATGGACCCACACACTGCAACACAACACATCCAGACCCACACATTGCAAAACAACACATCCGGACCCACACATTGCAACATAACACATCCAGACCCACATACTGCAACACAACACATCCGGACCCACACACTGCAACACAACACATTCGGACCCACACACTGCAATACAACACATTCGGACCCACACATTGCAACACAACACATCCGGACCCACACATTGCAACACAACACATCCGGACCCACACACTGCAACACAACACATCCGGACCCACTATGACATTGCAACACTAGATATGTAGAAATGTGCACCTAGCACCTACACACTGCAACACCAGATATGTGAATCCACACACTGCAACACCAGATATGTGAACCTATAGCACACTACAACACCAGATATGTGAATCCACACACTGCAACACCAGATATGTGAATCCACACACTGCAACACCAGATATGTGAATCCACACACTACAACACCAGATATGTGAATCCACACACTACAACACCAGATATGTGAATCCACACACTGCAACACCAGATATGTGGACCCACACACTGCAACACCAGATATGTGGACCCACACACTGCAACACCAGATATGTGAATCCACACACTGCAACACCAGATATGTGGACCCACACACTACAACACCAGATATGTGAACCTACACACTGCAACACCAGATATGTGAATCCACACACTGCTATGTTAATAGCAATGCCTGATATCTAACAACATTCAGTAAACAACATTATTATTCATTAAATCAAAACTCTGTGAATAACAGAATTTGACCAATATTTTAACACTATTCAGTACAGACCTGTGACATTCAAACTAACAGTCAATACAATGCTGACATTAAAACCTGGCTATCCTTGTATACTATAGTAGAATATTACATTTTAAATATTATAACTTGACTTCTGACTTTTCATCATCCCTCAGGATAAATTTTTAACTAGTATACATATATTTTCAGTTAAGACTTCCTGCTATTTGTTTGTTTTTCTGAGCTTGTTCATTCACATTAATAGTTTAGATCCGTTACCTTGTAATTTTCATATTTCTAGATCTTGTACATTTCATATGTTTACTGTTTTGAAATGTTATATTTCATTTTTTTCAAATTCCAAAGAAATCATTGTATACACAAATGTCAATAACTTAGAGAATATAACTGCCTTAGTGAAAGAGTAGACCATGAAAATTAATACACAAAAAAGTATACATACACATATATATATCTATCTATCTATCTATCTATCTATCTATCTATCTATCTATCTATCTATCTATCTATCTATCTATCTATATATATATATATATATATATATATATATATATATATATATATATATATATATATATATATATACATATATATATACAGTAATGTAGATAATAGCCAGTAGCCAGACAAAATGCCTTGCAGATATAACCGACTATAAAAATTTAAAATGGTGAAAAAATTAAAGCAAAATGTATTTGCTGATATATATATATATATATATATATATATATATATATATATATATATATATATATATATATATATATATATATATATATATATATATAGTTTTGCATATATATATTTGCATATACTTTTGCAAAACTATTACGCTCTGCCACTGCGGTATAGAGCACTGTCTTATAGCAGATTGATACTCACCGAGTTATATATATATATATATATATATATATATATATATATATATATATATATATATATATATATATATATATATATATATATATATATATATATATATATATATATATATATATATATATATATATATATATATATATATATATATATATGTCCATACACAATTAGTGTATAGTAACTTGGTAATCTGATCAGAGTGTGCTTGTATAGTTCACATTCCAACACCTTGTTCAACAGCTCAGCTTGTTCAAATACAATACATACATTGTATATAACAATTGTATATTTTTGTGGCATTCACATACTGTATTTGTTGAGTGTTAAAACAAAACATGTCAGTTGCCAAATCGATGTTTTTTTATTGTGCTATGTAGATGATTATAAGCGTAACGCTGATGATCGATGTGGAAGGAGAATAGAATCTGTGACTTACCTCAAGCTGAATACCAAATAAATCAATTGATTGTGCGGTCTTGGTGCCACCGTCGTCAGCCGCCTCCGACCGGGACTCAGAGACACTTGTCACCGTGCCGTTGCTTTTCAAGCTTCGTGCACGGATGGCTCGTAGTTTACTAGTCATGATTCTGAGGAGAAATGATGTTGCAAGGTCAATTTTATTAGGAAAATGTGCCTACTACAATAATTGAGAATAAAAAATATATTTTCGACCACCGGCCTTGGACTCACAATTATGTTTGTTCCTGTTGCCGAATAGCATGATGAAAATTAACGTGTTATTAAATCAAAGTTACCTTTACTACGGAGAAAACAAATTTAACTGCCTATTTTCGTAATATAACAATTGTGGCGGCGACAAACTCCGATGTCCCGGGGTCTGATGTACAGTCTTGTAGCGTGGTGTTAACCATTTTGACAACTCCTCCCCTAATGTCAAATGATAATATAACGGTCGCGGTACCGTCACCGTACGTGTGTACGCGTACCGTTAACTACGCGTCTAGCAACATACTCGCTGCATCTTCACAATCATGATGGATATTTTTTTCTCTTTCTTCACTTAGAACTTACCTTTGAAAGGAGGTTGTGTGACCATTGTCAAGGACATGATTTGATCTGATGCGTAATCCAGAATAAAGTAGTTAATATCCTTACACGCCGGTACGTGCCACCGTTATGTATCGGAGCGTTATATCTGATAGAAAAGTTTATCACCTGTGGCCGCCATATTTTACGTGGGGATAATTGATTGGAGCATGCGCATAAGGTTGACAGTCACCTGGCTGAAACGCCAGCTGTATGTGGACAGTGGAGTCAATAAGTGTTATTTTGGTGCATGTTGTTGACAGAATCATAAGCAGGTGATCGATCGAAACGAAATCCTTGATGTGAACTGACCGGTATGGAAGATTTAACAGGAAACCTTACGCTCCAACTGGCTGAGGTTGAAATGCTGCAGAGTATGTATGATCATCAAGATACATCGAATGCACAATTTAAACTCAACACAGCTGACGTGATCATCCTGGTACAAGACTACATAGACGGAAGCAACAGAATTACGTTGCCCCCCTTTATCAACTTTACGTTGTATTTTGGAAAAGACTCTGTCAACTTAGAATTTGAGCTGGCGTGTTCATATCCACATACATATCCCCAGGATTTGCCTGAAGTATACTTGAGATCTCAACTTCTAAGCAGAGAGAAACAAAAAATTGTGAATGAGCACCTTACAGCTTTCCTCCAGGAACTCGATAGAGGCGAACTTTGCATGTGTACAGTTATTGAATGGATTCAGGAATATTTAAGAAATCACAAGGATACTTTGTCATATAGTCACCATGGTGAAATTGAAAATGGCGCTGATGGGCGAGATGATATGGCCATGGTAACGTTTACTCGAATGTGGATATATTGCCATCACATATTTAAGGATAGGAAGAAAGAGGTGCTAGGATGGGGTCATGAACTTTGTCTAACTGGCTTCTGTATGCCAGGAAAACCAGGTAATATTATCAAGTCATATCATTTGAAGGAAGCAACTATTCACGGTGTACATTCATCAAAAGTACACCATGATTAGAAACGGTGTGTAATACAGGTGATATTGAGGTACTGTGAAAAAACAAAAGAATTTCAATGAAAGCAATGGTGGCACCCTTCACATGTTCAGTTGAAATCTGTATGTCCATAGTTCTTATCATGGGTTGGAACGTACCAGTGATATCGAGAAAACTGTAAACAAAAAACAAACAAACAACAACAACAACAACAACAACAACAAAGAATACCCATCACCTGTAAATTTGAAATCTGTATGTCCATATTTCTTATTTTTTGCGTACCCATCTCTAAATAAAAGTTATTTTCATCCATCAAAAGTGCAATAAAATATCACAGACTTCCAATATTTCAACAACTAACAACCATCTTCATCTGGGAATGAGACCATGACCTAAAAAGGTCATGACCTCAAGCCCAAGGTGACATAAGAGTTAAAGTGCTAAAACCGGTTCCCCTGGGTCTCCGCCCTGTACCCCTACCTACAATAAATATGGAAGGAGACCTGGGGGAACTGCCTCTAACATAAGCATACACCCCCTTAGGCTTGAGGTCATGACCTTTTTTAGGTCATGACCTCATTCAAAGTTGAAAATGGCTGTCAGTCGTTGAAAATTGGAAGACTGTGATATTTTATTGCACTGTTGATTGATGAAATTACATTTTGTTGAGAATTCTACACAGTGAATGAAACTCTTTGAGCATGCCCAGTACTAAACAAGTACTCTTGCTCACAAGAATATTAACACTCAAATTCTGTAATTTTCATGGGTGTACTTAGAATTATTACAATGTAGTTGTCTCTAAATCTGTACATATTTGCCTTAATATTTGTCCCTATATTATTACTTGCAGGAATTATTTGTGTAGAAGGATTGGAAATGAACTGTGAAGACTACTGGCAAAGATTGAAACATTTCAAATGGAAAAGACTGGAGTGTAGAAATCGGATAGACGTAGTGATTCCAACAACTGAGTTAACTTCACAGAGATTATTCCACGATTTCAAAATGAAAACCTTTGATGTACAGGATGTGAAAAGTAATACAATGAATTTAGCCCAACTACAACAATTTATGACTCAAAATAACTGTGGTGAAGTTTACCCCTTTTTGTTTGATTTCAAATAATTGACTTTTCTGTATTCTGTATTCTAAGTTTTTAATAAAACCATAATTGAATGGAAAGTGTGTAGTCCTCTGTGTCATTGCATGTGTTCATGTTTGGCATCACAGTGAAGGAGCAGTAGTTTATAATGATCAGTGAATGCAAAGCTGAGAACGCATTTAGGTATAGCGCCCTCTTTTGACCAACCGGCCAGTGAAGGCTCAGTAGTGTAAATGATACTGAATGCAAAGCTGGGAAAGCATTTAGGTATAGCGCCCTCTTTTGACCAACCCTATAAATATCAAGTACAAATGCAGTGTGAAAATAACACCATGTCTGTGCAAATATGCACGATCATGCTACTGTTGCTATGGGTGATATCTTAGTTGTTAGGTGACTATATATGTCAATGTTTTTGAATGTCAACAACTTGCCTATTCATCCCTGTTATCTTTCCTGTACACACCATCATTTGGCCATTGCTAAGGGAATGGTCTTATTGCTAGACATATAGGCACTCACTAAACTGTCCATTATCTTAGCAATATACATTATACATCATGAATTGGCTGTTGCTATGGGTATGAGCTTGTTGCTTGGCATATCTGTGTTGATTATATGAACGAATGTTTACCCACTTGCCTATTCATAGTATCATGTGACTGTTGCTAGACATTCACATATTTTGGGGGTTTTTTCACTTGCCTGCCTATTATCTTTGCAAAATATATAGGCATTTGGCTGTTGCTAAGGGCATTGTCATAGTTGCTAGGGTCAGTTTTACCAATGTCCTAAAAATTATATTAAGAATAAGTTCTACAAACAGCCCCACCAATTTTCAGCAAGTACTTTAATTTTCGAGATATTGACATTCCTAAATCTTCCCTATTTTGAATATATCAAATCACACCACTCAAAAATATGTAAATGCAAGTCAAAATTTTATTATTGATAAAATAAAAGATTATACAGAGTTGCAGTAATTATATATTTTTGATCTTGTCTATTTGTCTATTTTAAAAAATTGTAGTAACTTACAGTAGTTTCCAGAGATGAACACAAAATAGGTATACAATACCCATACAGGAATATAAGCCGAGTTTATACGAGTTTGGGATGTAATTTGGCCATAGATTAAAAGCTGCCTGTTGTATTCCAAGTATATTTAATCATCACTTGCTATTGGCAGAAATCAAAGCAGGTACTTACGATATAATGCATATATGATTCGATGATGGAATTGCTGAAGAAACCGCTATTATGCAAGAATTGTGCTAATAACACATGAATATGGTTTCCATGCCAATGAGGCATGTATCAACATAAACATTATACTATAGTAAACTACTTAAATTATGCTTCTATGTATCGGTATGTATTTTCACTACAGTCAAATAACTTATAAACTCAGCCTCTGTCACTTAAAGAATTTCAAAATGATCTCAGATTTGACAATATCCTTTTATGCTAGAGTACACACTAGACTGTAAGATCATTCATGTCGTTCCGTCCTCACTGGCCTCATCTCTCAAGGGTTGACCGATGTGTGAGGGTGCCCCATCATGGCGTACTTTACAGACTAGAGTACACAACAAACTTAGATTCAATCTTGAAAGTATGTCAATACCCTGTTTTCACATCTTACTGAAATTTGGAAGACATCTGTACTTTTGACGTATCAATACTGAAAATATTACCACTAGCTTTCACTGTAAGTACTCTCTTAGCCTGTTTACTGTGCCATTGTGTCACATCATTAATTGTCATCGTACCTCCACTAACTAGCTTGTTTTGAGAACCTGATTCAGTAAGCCACACCCCAAAAGTTGTCATCGAACACTTGTATGCTAAATTTACATAATTATATGCAAATTATCACATGCACACTTCACATGCTTCATGTGCTAACTTTTGTGTTCATCTCTGCTGTGTGCTCATTTACGCAATGACTTCATTTGAATAATGTTGTCATGGTTGTAATAGGGTCATTGGGTGTTATTTACATAATGACTTCATTTGAATAACATCATGGTTTTAATCAGGTTATTGGATGGCCATTTACATAATGACTTCATTTGCATAACATTGTCATGGTTGTAATCAGGTTATTGGCACACATTTTCTAATTACCAACTTCTTCGTGGTTCTATAACAAGCATTGTTTTCAAGGGCTAGGAGGTACCACAGCTAACGATATAACACAACAGCACAGTATAAAACAGGTTAGTACCATCTATAGTTCCAATCCGAAAAATGTAGTATAAGTCATGCTTATAAAAAACATATAAAAGTTTATATCAAAATATCAACTTATATCATCATGCAGCCTTAAAAATATATAATATGTGGATATTGTTTATAAATTGATTTATTGTTATGGAAATAAGTAATATGTGATAAAAGTGAAAGAGTTTGATATTTCTTAGTCTTATTTTGATTAAAGAGTGTCTCAGTTTTTCAATTTCACAAAAAGATGTAATATTGAACACTGAAGATGGTACAGCAATAAAACTGAAGCTAACACATGGTGAAATAAAGGTGTTACGGAACCTGGTATATTTGTCAGCTCAGGATGCCATTTATACACTGTTTACATCACTATAACAGTTGGGGTTCCCTGATTGGATGAACAACTTTTTGTGCTGATTGCGAGACTTTGACCAGACGTGGTTTAGAAGCCACAATTGGCATCCGTACTAGTAAAGTATGTATTGAATAAATTCAACATGCAAATGATACAAAAAAAAATGGCAGTACATTATACGATAACTATACACTGGATGTGCAATGTTATACAAATTGATCACTCTCTGTGCAGAACATGAAGTCAGACCTTTGAATTAACTGAGTTGCTTCAACTCTGTTGTATAAAAACATGTAGTGTTCTGGGGACATTGGTTCAATTCCTACACTTGTCACTTTTCTTTACCTCATTTAAAACAAATATAAAATATGTCATGCTGAGTTTCCTTCATTTATAGCAAACCCATAAAAATATGTTAGACTATATATGAATAAATTAGCTATGGCAGGATATGGCAAGGTGTATCAAATGAAAAGGTAACATATCTTGGGTTACACCATAGACAGTGGAGTGGAATTTTTTCTTCACTGTCTATCATTACACTTATTACACATTACAATACTTATTTTGTCATGTAAATCTCCTACCAGTGGCAATGACAGGTGAAAGTGAGTGAACATCAAAATTTATCTCAATATTCAGGGTCAAATAAATATTCACTCTGTGACTCACATACTAAGTTGCACAAACACTTGGCATAAAACATATGACTCGATAATACCTTCTATTTCTGAATGCTAAAAAAAAAGAAGAGAATTTTGAAACAATGGCACAATATTGCATTGAAGAAAGTATGCATAGTTACTGTTGACATATAGGTCAATGGCACAAGAGATGTCTGGAATGTGAGTCTATTTCCATGGAATGACACTAAACATAGCTGGAATGAGATTCTATTTGAATAGAATCACACTACAGATATCTGGGATGAGATTCTATTTCCATGAAATTACACTACAGATATCTGGGATAAGACTCTATTTCCATGGAATGACACTACAGATATCTGGGATGAGATTCTATTTCCATGGAATGACACTACAGATGTCTGGGATGAGACTCTATTTCCATGGAATGACACTACAGCTGCCTGGGATGAGACTCTATTTCCAAGGAATTACACTACAAATGTCTGGGATGAGACTCTATTTCCATGGAATGACACTACAGATATCTGGGATGAGACTCTATTTCCATGGAATGGCACTACAGATATCTGGGATGAGACTCTATTTCCATACAATCTTGTAGTCTTCATTGGATGTACATTGTTGAGGACATTTACCATTTACAATCTACTTTAGCACCAGTTTTTCTGTTAACACAGCGACAACCTGCCAACAAAGAAATAGTACTTTTGTAATGGTCTTCAACACTCAGTGTAGATCAAGATGGTTTATTTTTACAATAAATACAGCAAGGATTTGGCCATACTGGTCAAGATTGCAAATTTCTCTAGCATTTTTGTAAAGGTTTTCAAATCTCAGTGTAGGTCGAAAGCATAGGTCCAGACACACACTGTAAGATATGTCATATTGTTACGCCCTATCAGGTGAGTGCTGGCTGATGGCAAGCTACAAATGTCGTATCTTACAGACTACTCCAAGCAGTACTACATCTACTGCCAAATACACAAATGCGCACGTCTAATACACTTACCCATTGGGCCATGGCATTGTACAGGCTCATACAAGCCTTCACCATCACACCTTGGCCCTCCATGATGTGGAAATAGACTGTAAAATGGAGACCACTCCTCTCTTTCCCTTTCACACTCCTCTGTTTAAAGTTACAAAATAATAAACAAAAACATCAACATTATGATTCAAAATCAACAAGATTGTTGATTCAATTTAAAATACAAACGTTTACTTTCATATATACACAATTTCAAATTACCATAATGTGTGTGTGTGTGTGTGTGTCTATGTATGTATGTATGTATGTATGTATGTATGTATGTATGTACGTACGTACGTACGTATGTATGTGTGTGTGTATGTATGTATGTATGTATGTGTGTATGTATGTATGTATGTATGTATGTATGTATGTATGTATGTATGTATACATACGCTTGCTTGTTATATTTCATTTAAGAATGTATCATTTGTACGTACATGTGTCTAATTATGTGCTAGTGTTCATCAACAACTTGTAATTGAATAAAAATAAGTTGAAAAAACAACTGCAAAAAAAGCTGCCCTTGCAAGTGCCCCTTTTCAAGATTGTTTTCATACACCAACTCATGTTACAATATAATGTACAAGCTATCAACGTTTATATCTATTATGTAAAAGGTCAGTTGGCAAACTTTCAAGTTGTAATCTATACACACATTTACTTCCATTAGTTGACTTACAAATATTAGTATCATATTACAGACTTGCTCCATTTTTGTGGTTTTTTGTTTTAAAACAGTAGTATTAAAAACACTGCATTCTACATCCTGTCTCATTTAATTTGGAAACAAAGAAGATCTTTATACTGCAGAGGGGGTGGGGTATGCATTATTAATAGATTGTAATACAAAGTGACAAAAATACTAACTCAAACAAACTATATTGTACCACGCAGTGAACATCAAAATTTATCTCAATATTCAGGGTCAAATAAATAATATCTAACACTAGGTCTTAGTACAAATATTATTACTAGTATTTCCTTTTAATAGACCAAAGTAGTGGTAAACTAGATCCCTATAGGACAGATGTGTTGTCTTTTCAAAGATACATGTATTCCATGATGGGTAATGTTTTTAGCCCACTGTAGTACACCCCTGATCATACAAATGAGACGTCAATAAAAAGTTTGGCAAAAAAATGTGATTCGCCTCCAAGAAATATTTTTACCTTGTGAGTAGAATTTTCTTTACTAAATGTATGTTTATTTCAACTTACATGCCTGAAACAATTTAGAATAATTCCCCATAAAATAAATTTCTGTCACCTTGCAGTACACTCCATCCCATGACTTTGAGAGGTTAAAAGTCAACCTTGGGTTTGGGTGTTCAAAACTGTTGTCTGGCAGAACTACAGAAAAGGTTTGTCCATAGCAATGATCATATGGGAAGATAACACTGATGCGAGAGCCTGGGATTGAATCTTAGGCCTTTAAAGACTCGTTATTAATAAGTACCAGGGATTACTTGCACGGTATGCACACTTATTAGTACTGCAGGGCAATGAAACATTTGTGTTTGCAATGTTTTCTGCTGCACTTTCACTGGCTATACACATGAAATTATGACTGCAGAGAACACTACAACACTACACTATAGTATTATAAATACCACAAGTATGTTGAACTTCCACACATGTATCATGGGGGTTCTGTCAGATTACTTACCAATTGGATCAACTGTATTTTCTCTGTCATCTGCTTCACTACATTCACCTTCATAATCCACTTTGAGGTCAGTATCGTTAACCATGCAGGCATGGAATCTCAGCATACACGCTGTGCTGTATGTCTCTCCATCTGTTCCACATACAGGGTCCAAATTACGAGGACAGGCTCCACATTCTGACATTGTGAATGAAACAGATGGATATATATGGTAATTCACAGTCACAGCAGAGTTGGATGGGTTCAATGGTTTTATAATCGTTTGAGTAATATAAGTACAGATTTATACCAAAAATAGAGTCTTGTAACATTACATAACATAAAAGATCCTGATGGCATCAATAGACAAATTAATTTCAAGAATAACTATGTAATAATACTAATATGTTTATTGCTTTACTGGGCCTCTGGCCCATATATTTCGTAAGAAATGTACAACAAACTCAAAGTCAAAGTCACATATCTTAGGTCAAATGAATATTAGTATTAGTTACGTTATTTTACTTGTAAGCGTCTCTCTTTGTTTAAATGCCTTGTATACAAATTTACATATTGATGTTAGAAGTTCTGGTTCATTTCTTCTCATCAGGCTTATGGACTTATTAAAAAATATACCTATGTAAACTCTGTGAGAAAGGTTCAGTGTGAGGTGATGTTATCTGCCTAGCACAGTTATTCCTGGTAGAATTGATCAAAATGTTTAAGTTTCCAAGCCATAAATATCATACAATGATACATGTTTTTGGTTCACAGGATTTTTGCTACAATGTTATGACATGACTTGTCATATTAGCTACAGTGCAGTGATATGATTTGCCCCAGACATGACATGTTTTTTTAGCTACTGTGTGATCTGTCCCCCCCCCCCTCCACCCACCCAGTCTAGTCCCTAAACGGTATTGTTACGCTTTACACCTCCACTCACTGTGGTTTAGAGACCACGTTGGCATCCAGACTACACCCCACCCCCATGAAATGTCATTTTTGGTTCACTTCAGTGTTACGATTTGCCCTATACATGACATGCCAATTTAGCTACTGTCTTCTGACTCCCCCCCCCCATGAAATGTCATAAGTTCAGTGCTACAATTTACTATACACTTTGTTACAATTCACCCAGACATGACGTCTGTGAATTAGCTTTACAATGAAGTGATTTCTCACGACATGACATCTCTATGAATGCTGTTACAAATTGATGATTTTACAAGACTTGCTAATGCTGAAAATTACATGATATAGGCATTTAGACATTCAACAGTATAGGGCTGCTATAAGTAATGCTTAAAATGAATATGAAGTCCACTGAATAAACGAAAGTAATTTTATTGATGAATACCATGTAAGAATTCTCTGTACTCATAATTTAGTAATCACCAGCGAGACTTTTTCAGAGTTTGACATATTGATTAAATTTGAACCTGAGTGGTGTTGAAATCCTCACCTTTGGGATCTTTACCCTGGAGGTGCCTTCCACACACCTGTAAAGAAAACAAACAAAAGGTTTTCAAAGAATTGTTTTAGTGTCAATACTTCACAAGTTGTTGTAATTTGTTATTAAGATCTTGAAACAAGCTTTTGGTAGACCACGATATAGTCCTACTTGCTGATGGAGTAAGTCAAGACTTGGTTCAGACAAATTGTCCCTCTACTTTCTGTATAGGAACTAGGGTGTTTAGTAGTCTGTAAGGTACACCATGATGGGACACTCTCTCACATCTGTCAACCCCTCCCACAGAGGCCGGTGAGGGGTGAGGGTGGAACGAGATGACATATCGTACAGTCTAGGTGTTGATAGGTACATTGTGAGAATTGGGTCCTGTACTCTGTCTTCAAGCACAACAAATCATGATATATCACTGAAATTAGAACTTGAATTATAACACTTTTTAGATGATGGAAAGTAAATCTACAAATGTGCCTGGCACAGATGATCCCTAACTATAACAACCCTACCCATATTAGTAATACAACTGTAAGTTTGTGTTTGTAGGCCACACCCTGACAGCAGTAAATCAATAATGATGATACATGTATGGGATGATGTCACACCTTGGACTCTGTCTCAAGATCTTAGTACATTTGTAACAACTTTACAATAACTCTACCTATGGTATTACATGAACAATATACAATACAACTTGTCTGACATGCCATACAAGGACATTCTTTTAACAGGAAATGTTTACACAAGGGAGGGAATTGTGGCTGAGCAATTAACACCTGATGTGTGTGCATGACTTAAAGTGAATTAGTTGGTAATTGCTAAAGATAAACATTGGGAATAACTTACTCCATAAACAGTTGAGAGTCTCCTCTCCTCTATTGTCTATGATTACACTCCACATTTATACATAGCATCATCTTTACTCAAAACATATGTACAAGTCTTTGCATAAATATACCCCCCCCCCCCCCAGTTCCTGTGGTGAAGGTAAATTTTCATGATTTTCTGTACATTAAATAAAGCTGGGATGATGAAATCAGCCTCACGTTTAGTACTCTCTAATTAGTTTAATTTAGTACTACTCATACAAAATGTACTAATATTTCATCTCTCTGTTCATCACATTGTAACAATGTGTTGTTTTGCATCTGTTCATTATAAAATACAAATATACAACACTATGGTTCCATTGTTGCATCTTCATTTGTAAAGACCCAAATCCATCAATTTCCTTGTAAGGATATAAACTCCAAGTTAATATGTTTTCTGTTAACAAACTCACACATTCTGCCACTTTCCCATGGTCATGGACAACATATTTATGAACACCCACACATAGACACATTATGACTGTTACACACACCTGTACAACGTACTTCAAACCATGATTATGAATGTTGTTACTAAGAAATTAGAATGAATATACTTCTACTAGGTCACACGATAAATTTTAGCTTCTATTTAGACAGCGTTTTTTAATTAAATTTAAAAAAAAAAGAAATTGGAAATAAAGTGATTTTTAAAATGCTTTTCCTTGGTGATTGTTTATACCTTGTATTTTAATATGTAGTTTCAATGTAAAACATTTTTAAATGAGTCATCTTATTATATGAACAATAAAAACAACCTTCATACCAAAGTTACGGTCTTGGACTATATATAGTCATGAATGTAACATGATACATCATTGATAAATATAACATCGTGGACTCTCTAACTACAACGTAGGTCCTTGAAGCTGAAGTTCCTCTTTGTCCGATTGTAGTAAGTCAGACAACGAGCGAAACGTCTGTTAAAAGATACGCCTCAAAACTGTGCCTGTTTTAGTATTTCAATTAGTTCTTGCTGTCCAAAAGTTTCGATCCTTAAGTTCAAAATGAGTCACCTTCAAAATTACTCACTCTCGAGATCTCTATCTCACAACTCGGAAGTTTGCGGTTGGGAACTTGTTTTCAATCTACCAAAGTTGCACATGTAAGAGTTCAAAACTAGCATAGCGCACTCACAATCATAAAATACCAATAGAGTTGGCAACATATTGGATAAACAGTACTAACCGTCTGGAATGCCACCCAGCAAACGCTGATAATCAGGAAAGTTTTCATGACACGTCCGTAGAGTTCACTTGACACTTCGTTTATGTTGAGTTCGATGGTTGTAGATTCTCTTCTCTGAAGACAGATGACGTGGATGACGTCATTGTCAATATTGTATTGCTGAAAGTGGGTGGGAAACCAGTGTGGGAGCAGGAAGTGATACGCCAACGCACCAGTGCCTTATTACGTGTGATTACAAATATTTAAAAACCTCTAAATAATTGGGTGTATGTTCTCAAGTGTACAAAGATGATTACATTTCAATAGGCATTGAGATTACAGTTAAATTTAAATGACACGTAGGCTAGCCTATACATTTCATCTCGTGTGGAGTATGGTAGTATACTAGTATCACAGGGAGCTCAGGCTCAGTTAGTTTTGTTTACAAATACAAACAAACAAGTAAACAAAACGAACAAACAAAACACAAACAAGTAAACAAAAAACAAACAAAACGTAAACAAATAAATCGATAAATGAGTAAATACATGAATAAACAACAACAAACAAACACTACCCCCAATAGTCAACAATGGAGAGACTCTCCAGTGGAACATTGCCGTAAAACAGGCCGTGGTTTGCGACGATGAGTAGAGTAGGGTGGAGGAAAGTAGGATTGAGTAGCTAAGGTAGCATACGTAGTTATAGAGATGACCAGAGCAGCTAAAGTAGAGCAGAGTAGATTTTAGTAGTGTAGAGAAGAGAAGAAAAGCGGAGTAGAGTAGACCAGAAACAGAGTAGTGTAGCGTAGAATAGACTAGAGTATTAGGATATTATAGTGTGTGTGTGTGTGTGTGTGTGTAAAAACATTATCTATGGCCAATAAATACACGCACACAAAAAATACCAAGATGAACTCAATACATAATGCAATGATAAACTTATATATACATACATGATAACATATGGTTGCAGTCCTTACAACCATTTTTATTTGATGTGCGGATTACTCACATTTAACTCACCTGAAGTATATTTTTTAGAGCTGATTGTCAGATTTCATATGGAGTATACTTTGTGCTGATTGGTCAAATTTAAGTCTGACCTGGAATATACTTAGTGTTAATTGGTCAAAGTTAACTCATCTTGAGCATACTTAGTGCTGATTGGTTACTGTTAACTCACCTGGAGTAAACTTTTTAGTTCTGATTGATCAAATTTCTGGCAATTAATTCTTACCATCTAGAATATAGCAGCCTTATATGAGATGGATGAACCTTTTTCACCCATCATGTATCATCATAATATGAGCTATAGCCAGTCCCAGTCTGTATGGTATGCAGTGTTAGGGCGCCCTCACACATTGGCAACTCCTTTCCAAGATAAGACCATTGAGGGCAGACCAACACAACATATCTTACAGTCGACAGACACACAACTAAACCACTCAGATTTGTTAACAGTTATCTTTATTGTAGTTATACAAAAATATGACAAAAAATCAATCACCAGGGGAGTAGCTAATTTTTTTGGAAAATAACTATATGGAAAAAAATAATAACTGAGACAGGTAAAATGTTGACATGAAAAAAGTACAAGGTGGTAGTGTTTATATACAGCTAAATGATGACAATCTCTGTCAATCCCTCAATAGGTAGGCTGTACACCATGAAAGGGCGCCCTCACACATCGGCCAACCACTTTCAGTAGAAGCTGGCCAGTGAGGGCAGTGTATCCTTCAGTCTACTTAATATACAGGTCAGGTATAAACAAATTGACATACCAAACTAATATTTATTCATAGATCTTGGAGGTACGCTTTAGAAAACACAGATCTAATCATTCTTTGGACTGTTACTGTTATGTTCCTAACACTTCAAAAAAAACCAGATCTTGTCATTGCTTGGAGATATGCTCATATGGATTTTCTGTTTTCTCTTTCTCTTCATAACACATAGTTAGAGACTGTTATTAATACAATTGAAGCCACAAAGATGGTGGATGATGTTGATGATATGCAGCCACTTCTCATTAAATACTTAGAAACTGAAAATGAAGAAACAAAATATATTATATACAACAAAGTAGATATGGGTCCAAACACAGGCAAGACAATCAACAGTCAATCTTTTATGAAATCTGCTTTTTTATCAGACTGTATGTACCGCTTTAGACAAAAAGTAAACAATTATTCTTCTTTTTTGGCCTAATGTAGGTGATGTAAAACCATGACGTGCCTGTCAGGAACCCAAAGTTTATGAAAATGTTTTTATTTCCTGGAGTGGTGTTCCCCTTTAATGTATGTATGGAAGTGCCATCTATGTCCCCAATTCACCATGGTAACATAGAGACTTGGTTTCACTGGGTCTATCAATGCAACATTTTCGGGACATTTTAGGATTGAAAGAAATGAAAATATTTACCTTGAAATAGTTCTTCTTTTGAGATCTGTTCTCCAAACTTATTGACAGCTTTTACCCTGACATTAAATGCACCACTTAATAGCTCCATTTCACCTCTATTACGCAAAGCAAATGCTTGCACATCGTGATGTACTGAACCAAAATTTTGCCACTGAAAGTGTGATGCATTCACCTTTGATAAGCCAGCTTTCTGGATCCTTTTTGCCTAAAAATGATAAAAGACCAAAAGATATCAAATTATAGCCAATCACTGTCACTCAATCACTGGTCTGGAAATGCAGTTTGTTATGAGGTGTGAATCAGTGTGACAGTCAGAGTATTCAGATAATTTACTATATCATCATTAGCACTATGTTGCCATTTTCAATGTCATATTGGGTTCTCTTCCTGCTTTCAAGCCCTTTTCCTTCAGATTTCTAGATTATGTTTGTGGAACACTAACCAGCTCATTATGGCCAGTTTACAACTTTTTTACAATTGATAATCAACATGATTACTTGTCTGTTTCTACATCCCAACTGTTTGTGGTATCTGAGTATAATTCCTTATTTTGTAGTTAATATCGGTGTAAAAAAATGTTATGTCACGAGTGAAACACCAATGCAATATCATTTGTACTGTAACACAGTTCTAGAAATTAACAGTAGTCCTGTGTCCACAGACTACCAATTCTTGTCTTGGGGCTACCATAATTTGCAGCTGGTAGCCCACTTAGGCTACCATAATTTGCAGCTGGTAGCCCACTTAGGCTATCACTGATTATGTGATGACTTAAAGGATGGAAGATTTACAGACATAAAAGTATTTTAATATCACACATATTTCCAAAAGAGGAACTCTGTTTTCAGTTCAGGAATCTATTGGTCACCATCTTTGGGCTACCACTTTCTGAAATTGGTAGCCTACTGGGACTACCAAGGAAAAAAGTTAATTCAAGCCCTGTGTAACATAACTAAATCTGTAATTAAGACTAGTATACTTGAATTATATAGTAATCAGCTGGTGATCCAGTAGTAATGTTTCCATCATTCCACATCAGATATACAGTGTACTTGTATCCAGTCAGAGTTAGTGATTGGATGCCGGCTAGCTGTAAATTTACAGGCTTGGCTGGAAGTCCTAAACATTGACAGTAAAATATGCATATATTAAAGTGTGTGACTGAATGGCAGCTAGCAATACATTTGCAAGCTTGAATGCAGAATTAGTATATTAGAGTGTTAAATGAATGCCAACTATACACTTTCAGCACTAGTACTGTGTCCAATTACTGTTTCCACTTAGTACCTTCAACTTTACCATAACTCATACTGTCCATCCAATTGCCATTTCCCAACATTTCTAAATGTAACAGTCATCTCCAAGGCTAATAATTACCTGGGCATTCATTGGATTTGAAACATGGATATGTCCATTTTTCTTCTCCAGGACAATACATTCCATTGTACTGAGGGGGAGGGTCTGAACAATTTCTAAATGCTGAGTGGACACCAGTGCCACCACAATCAACACTACAGCTGGACCACTCTGACCAAGATGTCCAACTACCATCAACTGTGAAGTAAAACACCCATCATATCATATTACATTCAGCACACGCTGGCCATAGGTGGTGCTCTACTATGTAACTTAATGATTGGAACAGTTAATGAGTGATTTACCACACACCAATACATAACTCATAATACATAACTCAGGATGCATTGTGAATAAATTAAAAGTCATTGAGAACACATTATAGTTTTTTGTGAATAAATAAAGTCATGAATATATCATGGTATTGTGAATAAATTATAAGTCATTGTGAATAAATTATTAGTCATTGTGAATAAATTAAAAGTCATCGTCAACGTTTCATCTGAAAATTCTGTAATCATACGGTTTACAGCATGAAAGATGCCTCTATGCTTTAGAAATACCTCCACAGTAACAGAACTGACCAGACGATTATGACTGAATGACCCTAACAATGGCTCTGTTTTGGGATTATACATGTACATGTTTGGACGTTTTGAACTTGGGCTGAACGCCCCCACCTGAAAATTTGGGGGAATACCCCCACCCCCTGGATTGTCAACATAGTTTGAATGCTGGACAAAGCAATAGATGCAGTAACTATACTTACTTGGGCAATGATTAATAGCACATAAAGTACTACTTTGAGTTGGTCCTTCACAGTCCCTCCCACCATGTTTTGGAGATGGATTAGTACAAACTCTAGTTCTGTTAACAACGGCACCACCACAGGTTACTGGACACTCTGCCCAATCACTCCATACAGTATAGCCTCCATGTACTGTAAGTAAAAGATAAGATTACTGGACACTCTGTCCAATCACTCCATACAGTATAGCCTCCATGTACTGTAAGTAAAAGATAAGATTACTGGACACTCTGCCCAATCACTCCATACAGTATAGCCTCCATGTACTGTAAGTAAAAGATAAGATTACTGGACACTCTGTCCAATCACTCCATACAGTATATCCTCCATGTACTGTAAGTAAAAGATAAGACTACTGGACACTCTGTCCAATCACTCCATACAGTATAGCCTCCATGTACTGTAAGTAAAAGATAAGACTACTGGACACTCTGTCCAATCACTCCATACAGTATAGCCTCCATGTACTGTAAGTAAAAGATAAGATTACTGGACACTCTGTCCAATCACTCCATACAGTATATCCTCCATGCACTGTCAGTAAAAGATAAGATTACTGGACACTCTGTCCAATCACTCCATACAGTATAGCCTCCATGTACTGTAAGTAAAAGATAAGATTACAGGACACTGCCCAATCACTCCATACAGTATAGCCTCCATGTACTGTAAGTAAAAGATAAGATTACTGGACACTCTGTCCAATCACTCCATACAGTATATCCTCCATGTACTGTAAGTAAAAGATAAGACTACTGGACACTCTGTCCAATCACTCCATACAGTATAGCCTCCATGTACTGTAAGTAAAAGATAAGACTACTGGACACTCTGTCCAATCACTCCATACAGTATAGCCTCCATGTACTGTAAGTAAAAGATAAGATTACTGGACACTCTGTCCAATCACTCCATACAGTATATCCTCCATGTACTGTAAGTAAAAGATAAGACTACTGGACACTCTGTCCAATCACTCCATACAGTATAGCCTCCATGTACTGTAAGTAAAAGATAAGATTACTGGACACTCTGTCCAATCACTCCATACAGTATATCCTCCATGTACTGTAAGTAAAAGATAAGACTACTGGACACTCTGTCCAATCACTCCATACAGTATAGCCTCCATGTACTGTAAGTAAAAGATAAGACTACTGGACACTCTGTCCAATCACTCCATACAGTATAGCCTCCATGTACTGTAAGTAAAAGATAAGATTACTGGACACTCTGTCCAATCACTCCATACAGTATAGCCTCCATGTACTGTAAGTAAAAGATAAGACTACTGGACACTCTGTCCAATCACTCCATACAGTATAGCCTCCATGTACTGTAAGTAAAAGATAAGATTACTGGACACTCTGTCCAATCACTCCATACAGTATATCCTCCATGCACTGTCAGTAAAAGATAAGATTACTGGACACTGCCCAATCACTCCATACAGTATAGCCTCCATGTACTGTAAGTAAAAGATAAGATTACTGGACACTCTGTCCAATCACTCCATACAGTATAGCCTCCATGTACTGTAAGTAAAAGATAAGATTACAGGACACTGCCCAATCACTCCATACAGTATAGCCTCCATGTACTGTAAGTAAAAGATAAGATTACTGGACACTCTGTCCAATCACTCCATACAGTATATCCTCCATGTACTGTAAGTAAAAGATAAGACTACTGGACACTCTGTCCAATCACTCCATACAGTATAGCCTCCATGTACTGTAAGTAAAAGATAAGACTACTGGACACTCTGTCCAATCACTCCATACAGTATAGCCTCCATGTACTGTAAGTAAAAGATAAAATTACTGGACACTCTGTCCAATCACTCCATACAGTATAGCCTCCATGTACTGTAAGTAAAAGATAAGATTACTGGACACTCTGTCCAATCACTCCGTACAGTATAGCCTCCATGTACTGTAAGTAAAAGATAAGATTACTGGACACTCTGTCCAATCACTCCACACAGTATAGCCTCCATGTACTGTAAGTAAAAGATAAGATTACTGGACACTCTGTCCAATCACTCCATACAGTATAGCCTCCATGTACTGTAAGTAAAAGATAAGATTACTGGACACTCTGTCCAATCACTCCATACAGTATAGCCTCCATGTACTGTAAGTAAAAGATAAGATTACTGGACACTCTGTCCAATCACTCCATACAGTATAGCCTCCATGTACTGTAAGTAAAAGATAAGATTACTGGACACTCTGTCCAATCACTCCATACAGTATAGCCTCCATGTACTGTAAGTAAAAGATAAGATTACTGGACACTCTGTCCAATCACTCCACACAGTATAGCCTCCATGTACTGTAAGTAAAAGATAAAATTACTGGACACTCTGTCCAATCACTCCATACAGTATAGCCTCCATGTACTGTAAGTAAAAGATAAGATTACTGGACACTCTGTCCAATCACTCCATACAGTATAGCCTCCATGTACTGGAAGTAAAAGATAAGACTACTGGACACTCTGTCCAATCACTCCATACAGTATAGCCTCCATGTACTGTAAGTAAAAGATAAGATTACTGGACACTGTCCAATCACTCCATACTAAGTACTACAAGGAGCACGTCATGGGCATAATTTTGGCATATAATTAGTTGTAATGATACTAGCAGACAGTGTGAAATGTGAATTATACTTACCCGGGCAGTGGTAAGCATTACATATTTTCTTTTCTTGGTCTAAACCAGTACATAATTGACCCCCATATTGAGCTGCTGGGTTTGTACAGGTACGTATTCTATCCTTCAGTCCAGCATCACATGGTTTAGAACATTTACTCCAAGCTGTCCACAATGTCCATCCACCATGAACTATTATTGTTCGTAAGACAAATAATTGAAAACATGGTTACATATATACACAACATATATTGTTGATCTAGCCAATAGTTACTCAACTGTCACTTGCACAACCCAACCATCACTATAGCAACCCACCCATTACAGTAGCAATCAACATTATAGAAGCAAAATGGTAACAGCAGCAACGCAATCATCACTATAGTAACCCGATCATCACTATAGTAACCCAATCGTCACAGTAGCAATCATCAATCACTATACAAACCAGATGGCTGGGTAACCGCAGCAACCCAACCATCATTATAGTAACCTAACCATCACAGTAGCAATCATCACAAAAGAAGTCAAATGGTCACAGGAGCAACCCAATCACTATAAAAGTGACCCAATTTTCACAGCAGCAAGTTTAGCACAATTGTAACTACGGCAACTATATCATCAGTATAACAACCTAATCATCACCATAGCAACCAGATGGTCAATAAGATAACAAGGTACAATTATGATCAAGCACATCATACCCCCCCCCCCCACCACCACCACCCCCCCCCCCCCACCCCCCCCACCACGGAAATTTAATTTGATTAGGCTGGAAATGTGCTAACCTGCTAATGTCAGCTCAACTAATTAAAAAATACAACATTAGACTTGAGACACAATCAATGTTGGATTACCTGGGCAACGATGTATATTACATGATTTTGATTGACGATTTTCTCCTTCACATGGCATTCCCCCATACAAAGGTGATGGACTGTTACATAGTCTGACTCGGATCTGTGTACCGCCCTCACAGTCTGCACTGCAGCTAGTCCATATTGTCCACCTACCCCACTGACCATCCACTTAACAGATAAAAGAATTTAACAGTTAAACAAGTATTACCGAATTCTTAAGTCAACACAGCAGTCACTCACTTTACACAAATTTTATATTGAAAGACTGTTGCTGGATAGATGGAAAGTACTGAGACAGAGTCACTCTATGTAAACTCCTCTTCTTTCACATTAGAAAAAATTATTGATTGCAAGTTAGTGGAGAAATGCTACAATGGTCAAGCAGCATCTAATTCAAGTATTTGTAAATTTGCAGGATATATGATAAGATTTGGTAACTTTAGCAATCTATGCGTACCTCAGCAAATAAATACAAGATGAATAAATTGAAATACAGGACAGAAAGTATGAAAAATATTATTCCAGTATTCCAGTTGGGGTTTTTACTTCAATTATGTCACTGATGCAAGGTTATCTGTATAGGATACTGTATCAGCATAGACTTTTAAAATACTACCATATAAAAAGCTTGTTAGTTAGTGAAAGCAAAAACGAGGATACCTTGAGAACTCACTATGATTGACACAAACACAAACAAACACACATACATACACATACGCACACACACACACACACACACACACACACACACACACACACACACACACACACACACACAGCAGGGCTTGAAATTAACTTTCTTCTGTGGTAGTCCCAGTGGGTTACCAATTTCAGAAAGTGGTAGCCTAAGGATATGGTTACTAGTAATCCCATATTCCTGGACTAAACCCAGAGTTTCTCTATTGAAAATATGTGTGATATTGAAATATTTTCAAGTCTGTAATCTTCAAGTTCCATCCATTAAATCATCACATAATCAGTGTACCCATGACAAGAATTGGTAGTCTGTGGACACAGGACTACTGTTAATTTCGAGCCTTGCACATACACACACGCATGCACGCACACACGCACACTCACACACGTACGCATGCACGCACACACACACAGCGTAACCTTTCCCAAAGGAAGGCAAAAATGACAGTATCAAAAATTTCCAGCATAAATCTACATAATCAAAATTAATTGTACAATGATGACTTACTGGGACATTGTTTATCTCCACTACATATCTGAGATTGTGCATCGTCACCTGTGCATGGTTTACCATTGTATGCAGGTACAGGATTAGTACAATTACGATATCGGAATATTTCCTGTCCACCACACGTAACAGGACAGTCTGGCCATGCACCCCACTCCTCAAAACCACCATCAACTGAAAACAACAATTTTTATAATCATTATGTTTCTAACATTTCAATTATATATCAATCAATGTACAAACCATATACAATTCTCGACCCTCTTTTTAAATAACATTTTTGTTCTGCCAGACTTACTAATTAGTGGTCTTTATTTTGTGTAATTCTAGGCCATCTGCCAATAATACAATGTACAAAAAGGTTTAAAGCATGACAGGGAAAAAAATATGAGCAAGACTCAAATATTGTCATGCATTTCCCTATTTTCATTACATGGAATACATAAATAGCTAACCTTTGTAGAATAAAAATCTCATCAGATGTTAGTAGGTAAAGAAATTTAAGTTCACTAGGTGGCTCTAAAAATTCTTAGAATATACTTGTTTCTGAAATGGCCACAAAAGGAATAAACAGGTAGAGAATGGTATCCTCGACATCAGCTGAGTCACATAAAGCATAACTATAACTGTTGGCTTCTCTCTATATTATGCCTTCTATAGGAAGGCAATGAGAAGAGCCGTTTCTCTTCTACCAGACTTACTTGGACATCTATGTTCGTTGCAAGATTGGAATTGAGATTCAGTTTCCAAATCCTCACCAGCCTCCACTTTTCCACCACATGTGTAGCCACCATATGCTGCAGCTGGAACAGAGCAACTTCTTGTTCTTGTCTGTGTACCATTCTCACAGGATTTATTACACTCTAACCACATGGACCACTCAGACCAGCTTCCATTAACTGGAAAAAAATCAACAAGTATGGAGTGATCATATGTCAATGCGTTACTGATTGTATTCATTATATACAAATACCATCTATTTCTATATTGAAGATATCAGTCACATGTTGCCAACTTTTGGAACATCAGAAAGCTTCCTGGGCAAGGATTTCAACGAAAAAACCATGGTAGGTTTGTTACTCACATGGGGCATTGGCCAGTTACACCTATGTACTTGGTAGGTTTTTACTCACCTGGGGCATTGGCCAATCAAAATTTGTAATTGGTAAGTTTGTTATTCACCTGGGGCATTGGTCAATTACACCTCTGTACTTGGTGGGTTTGTTACTCATCTAGGGCATTGGCCAATTAAAATCTGTAATTGGTAAGTTTGTTATTCAGCTGGGGCATTGGCCCATTACATTTCTGTAACTGGTAGGTTTGTTACTCAACTGGGGCATTGGCCAATTAAAATTTGTAATTGGGCATTGGGTAACTGGTAGGTTTGTATTTTACCTGGACAAGGATCTCCATTACAAATCATTGTATCATTGAATGGTCCATCACAATTATTACCATCATACTGAGGAGGAGGATTCGTACAAACTCTATTCCGGAACAAACTAAAACCACCACATGATACTGGACATTCATTCCATGCTGTCCATTCCGTAAATCCACCATCAACTGCAAACAGAATTTATAAGGAAAAGAAGAGATGACTAAATTTCAGTCTCCAGGGTTTCATTGCAAACTATTTTTTACTGCCAAAACAATGTTTCGCAATTTGCAGCCCAATCAAAATTTTGAGGAAGATTAATCTGTGTAGGTGATGTAGTTACAAATATCTTTGCACTATGTCACAATGCTTGAATCTGAATCATGGCTTTCAACTTGAAAATCGTCTTCAGAGTTTTGAACTTGTGATAGGACCATGTACTTGTCACTGCAAAACAGTGTCCCAAACAGAAATAGTTGCACTCTGATTTAGTTTTTAGAAACACATTTTCACAAAGAGCGGAAGGTTGGAATTGATAAATTTATGTGATGAAAAAATTTTATTTGATAAACTTACTTGGACATGGCTGCACATTACACGGAATAAGTTGATCAAATTCATCTCTCTTTGGACACTTTCTACCTCCCCAGGCTGGAGCAGGATCTTGACACTGTCTGTGTCTAGTAGAATTACCACCACCACAAGTCAATGTACAATCACTCCACTGACTCCATTCATTCCATGCACCATTCACTACATAAAAGTGTGCATATTAAATCTAAGTCCTTTTTTCATTACAGACATTAGTAAAACTTGTAGGTTTAATGATCTTTCCAGCCTGGATATGGGTTTTGTGGACCGATGTTATCTGGCAGAAGGGCCCAAGTTTAGAAGGGCCTGTATGCCATTCCACCTTAGGTCCACAAACCCATATCCAGGCCGTAAAGGTACCCCATCATGTACTGGTGCAGAAACACTAAGCAAACACAAATCAATAATCAAACCACTTGTCACATTTGGGCAAATTGTGCCAGGGCATGATACAGAAAATTACTGCACAGGTTCGATGCAAGTGCTTACCATCAAATTACATTGGAAGCAGTGCAGGTATATGATAACAAAACAGATCAATGCTTTCAATAATTAACAAAACACTTATATCAAGCATGAAGTTAATACTGAAATTCAAATCAAATATCTAATAAACTTCAAGGTCTGCTCATTAGGACAGTAAATGAAATGTACATGTAATATAAGATCAGCTACAGTAAGGAATGTTCTAATCTTTACAACTATTAACTTTTTACACATGTATTTCCAAACACTATTAACCTACCTGGACAGCCATTTGTGCTGCATTCTCTCTCCTCTGAAGGTGAACCATCACAGTCATTGCCATCAAATAGAGGTGGTGGATGGCTACATGTCCTGTCCCTAGTTTGGGTGGCACCACCACATGTCACTGGACATACTGTCCACACAGTCCAAGGAGAAAATCCACCATGCACTGAAATATATTGATACCATGACATCATGCAATATTGAAATATAGTGTCACCATGTACTGAAATAGTGTGACACTGTCACCATGCACTGGAATACATTGACACCATGCACTGGAATACATTGACACCGTGCACTGGAATATATTGACACCATACACTGGAATACATGGACACCATGCACTGAAATACATTGACACCGTGCACTGAAATACATTGACACCATGCACTGGAATATATTGACACCATGCACTGGAATACATTGACACCATGCACTGAAATACATTGACACCGTGCACTGAAATACATTGACACCATGCACTGGAATATATTGACACCATGCACTGGAATACATTGACACCATGCACTGGAATACATTAACACCATGCACTAGAATACATGGATGCCATGCACTGGAATATATTGACACCATGCACTGGAATACATTGACACCATGCACTGAAATACATTAACACCATGCACTAGAATACATGGATGCCATGCACTGGAATATATTGACACCATGCACTGGAATACATTGACACCATGCACTGGAATATATTGACACCATGCACTGGAATACATTAACACCATGCAATGAAATACATTAACACCATGCACTAGAATACATGGATGCCATGCACTAGAATACATTGACACCATGCACTGAAATACATTGACACCGTGCACTGAAATACATTGACACCGTGCACTGGAATACATTGACACCGTGCACTGGAATACATTGACACCGTGCACTGGAATACATTGACACCATGCACTGGAATACATTGACACGGTGCACTGAAATACATTGACACCATGCACTGCAATATATTGACACCATGTAATGATTTTTTTTTTAATGTTGACATCATGCAAGGTTTGTTTGTTTAATAAATGTAACCTTACCAGGACAGATGTGTGTATTACATTCTCTAGTTTCATTAGCCATTCCCCGACAGTCCTCACCATCTGGTAGTGTTGGTGGTGGGTTATCACATGTACGGTTCCTAATCTGTGTACCAGTCTCACAACTCTCACTACATTCAGTCCATTCACTCCATTCAGACCATCCACCATCATCTGAATTCCATAAAATAAACATAAGATTGTAAAGATAGCTAAGGTAAGTCCAACTTGGAGCCGTACCTAATACAGTTGGACAGGTGGGTACTTGGAGCCCTATCTACAGATGTACAGGTGGGTACTTGGAGCCCTATCTACAGATGTACAGGTGGGTACTTGGAGCCCTATCTAATACAATTGCACAGGTTGGTACTTGGAGCCCTATCTGATACATTTGGACAGGTTGGTACTTGGAGCCCTATCTACAGATGTACAGGTGGGTACTTGGAGCCCTATCTAATACAATTGCACAGGTTGGTACTTGGAGCCCTATCTGATACATTTGGACAGGTGGGTATCTGGAATCCTATCCAATACAGTTGGACAGGTGGGTATTTGCAGCCCCCCCCCCCCCCATCTGATACAGTTGGACAGGCTGATTGATACTTGGAGCCCTAGCTATCGTTGGACAGATGGGTATTTGGAGCCCTATCTTGTACAGATGTACTTGGAGCCATATCTGATAAAGTTAGACAGGTGGGTATTTGGAGCCCTCCCTGATAAACTTAGATAGGTGGATACTTGGAGCTCTCCCTGATAAAGTTAGATAGGTGGATACTTGGAGCCCTCCCTGATAAACTTAGATCGGTGGATACTTGGAGCCCTCCCTCATACACTTGGTCAAATTGGTACAGCTGTACAGGTGGATATTTGGGGTGCTGTCTTGGACAGGCGGACAATAGCACGGTTCATTTAATATTTTCCTACACATTTTACAACAAGGAGCCATACCGCTTAAAGTTGTTCTTACCTTCACATCTTTGTACATAGCAGTCTGCTGTCATAGTATCATCTCCATCACAGTCAAAGCCATCATACAATGGAGGGGGTTTGTCACATACTCTTGATCTTACGTGATAACCACCAGAACCACAAGTAAGACTGCAGTCTGACCAAACTCCCCACCAACCCCAATGACCACGCACTAAGATTAAAAAGATTACAATATATTATGCAGTTTTTCAGACAATCCGCTTGTATTTTTGTAGCTAGAGAACACCAAATTTAAATATTTTTCATTGTCTGTGCAGTAATTTTAAGCATTGCCAAGTACTTGGCTTGTAAGGCAAACACGAATAGAGAATTGAAATATTTTCACAGTATAGTTTTGGGAGTCATGATCTCTATTTTCATACAATGGTGCTTGTGACCATATGGATGAGGATTGCGTATTTACTTTGGATATTTATTTTATAAAACAATTTTATCATGGCTTCCTAATTTATAAATCAACATGAAACAACATTTACCAAGTGTGTGTTTATACCTTGCAAAAAGGTATACAATGTTTGTTACTGTATATACAATAGCAGACATTTTTATTAATCTTTTGCAATTTATTGAGTTACAAACAAGGCCTTGGCATATGTTGTTTCATGTTGATTTTTAAATTAGGAAGCAATGACAAAATTGTTTCACAAAGTAAAAATCTAAAAATAAATCCTCATCTATATGGCCACTTAAAAATGTCTGAGATTCAAATACACATTCCACCCTAAGTACAAAATATGAGATACCATATATGTATATAATATCATCAAACTAATCATAATTGTCATTGCATTGGTTATTATTATCGCCATCAAAAAGGTAGAAAATTAACCTAGTAACGTTTAAGATGTTAGAATTGAATTCAATATAATCAAGGAAACTGTCATTCATGTGATGTGATGGCAGGAAATATGTATTGTGTGCGCTGGAATATTACAGATAACCTGTTAACATTGTGTGTACTTGAATGACAGAATAAGTTGTTTTATAGTACATGTACTGTAGCAAATTTGTTGGTATTTGTCAGATAGACATAAATATCTATTAAAGTTATAATATTCTGAATGAGACTGACCAGGACATTGCTCAATGTGACAGCTGACTGAGGATGAAGCAGATCCAATGCAGTGACTTCCACCAAACAAAGGTACAGGGTTAGAACATTCTCTGTTTGTGGTTTTTACACCCCATCCACAACTTGTACTGCACTCTGTCCAAGTACTCCATTCAGCCCAGTTACCATCCTCTGTCATGGCAATATAATTAACATTATACACAAAATAAATGGCATAAATATTTAGTGATCAAAGGATAAATTAAATATTCACTTGAACCCTAACATGGGTGTTACATTTCTACCGACAGTGACAAACAAGGATGACAGTCCATATATGTTGGACAAGTCCAGCACTCATGGTCTTACTGCCTTTAAAAGCCTTTTTCAATAACAATTCTGTGGAGTGAGTTTCCTTTAGCATTCACTTCAATATTACAACTGATTCTTTTAACAGTCTTAAAACATCTTTTTAAGCAGTATTACTGAGTGTGCTTTGTGTAATTTTTATCCTCACGTTAGCCTTGTAAACTCTGTAATTTTTAGCATTTTGGTCACATAATTTCATGTAATTTTTTTTTGTCATTTTAGCTTCATAACTTAGCTTTGTAATGTTTATCAGTTTAACCATGTAATTGTTGTAACTGTCATTTTATCTGTGCATTCTTAGTAACGTATGAGCACTGAGATGTATTAGTAAAGTGTGTTGTTTAAGAAATTAAAATTTTATCATTTATTATTACTGGAAACATTGACACTGTAGGAGAGAGTTGTTTGTGAGCGTTGAAATGACAGGATAGGGTGTCTGAAGCCTAACTTTTATCCTACATTGAACTATTAATGTCACCCCCTAAAACATTCCACATTTAAACTTACGTGGGCATGGTATGATGTAACATTTCCTTTCTTGACTTGGTACACCACTACATAACAAGCCACCATGCTGAGGTTCTGGATTGTTACATTCACGCATACGTGTTATATGACCGTAATCACATGACTTGTGACACTCTGACCATGTTGCCCAGACTGACCAATGCCCATTTACTGAAAGAAATCACATGACAGGGCTCAAAATTAACATTCTTCTATGGTAGTCCCAGTGGGCTACCAATTTCAGATAATGGTAGTCCAAGGATGGTGACCAATAATAGTCACATATTCCTGAACTGAAGATAGAGTTCCTGTATTGGAAATATGTGTTATTAAAATACTTTCATGTCTGTAAATCTTCCATCCTTTAAATTATTGCATAGCCAGTAGTAGCCTAAGTGGGCTACCGGCTGCAAATTATGGTAGCGTAAGTGGGCTACCAGCTGCAAATTATGGTAGCCCCATGACAAGAATTGGTAGCCTAAGTTGGCTACCAGCTGCAAATTATGGTAGTCTAAGTGGGCTACCAGCTGCAAATTATGGTAGCCTAAGTGGGCTACCAGCTGCAAATTGTGGTAGCCCCATGACAAGAATTGGCAGTCTGTGGACTTAGGCAAAAATGTGACATGCCAAATTCCAGTAAAAGTTAAGGTTAAGGTTTTAATAAAATCAATGTGTTGTAATCCTAAATTTGGTGACTTAAGTCACAAAATGTGACCAACAGATCATTTAACTTTTGAACACAGTACATCAGTTCTGTTGTAAGCAAAATCCTGGTACCTTGTAGATTTGTAGCTGTATTGGCATCTAAAATGTAAAATAATGAAAGTATTAAATATCGGTACTGCATTAATCCAGGACTAGTTTTGATTATGATGGTAACCACGGTAACTGATTGAAAACAAGTAAAAGTAACCCACTTTGACATGATCATGAGATCTTATGATGGTAACCATGGTAACTGATTGCAAACAAGTAAAAGTTACTTACTTGGACATGGTTGTGGTTTACAATTCTCTTCCTGAGAACTGGTACCATTGCACAGATTTCCACCATAAAATGGTCCAATACATGTTCTATTTCTGGTTTGAAGACCACCACCACAACTTACAGTACAATCAGACCAGTTACCCCAAGACTCATAATAACCATCCACTATACCAATACAAAAAAATAGCGCCAATGGTGTTGTAGCACAATTGTACAGTTTGGACAATGGTTGATTTTGATTGGTAGGACTACATTCTCTTAGCTTAACTGCTTAACTCTAATAATGTTACAATGTGATAATGTAACAAATCAAAATGTAAAGGTCAGGTTCCTAGCTTTCACTGCTCAATTCTAAAAAATGTAACAGAGTAAATGTACTAGTCAGTCTCTTAGCTTCCACTGCATTACTCAAATAATGTAACAATGTAACTATCAAAATGTAATTGTCAGTCTTCAAGCTTTCACTGCTTGACTCTAATAATGCAACAAATCAAAATGTAAGGGTCAGTCTCCCAGATTTCACTGCTAATAATGTAACAAATTCCAAAGGATGATACTGGGAGTTTATCAATGATTTTTGACCAAAAGCTTACCTGGACATGGGCTGGCAGAACATACATCAGTTTTATTAGCTAAGCCAAGACATGGTTCACCACCAAACTGTGCTGGTTGGCATTCTCTCTGTCTAACACGTTGGCCTAATCCACAAGTTGTTGAACAGTCTGACCAAGATCCCCACTGGTACCACATACCATCAACTTACAAAGACAACACAATAATATACGGGCTTCATCAGGACTTTAATATCATTTTTAGCAGAACTGAGCTAAAGTTTACAAGTAACAGACATGGTACTGTGTGTCTCTGAGTATCTGTATGCAAGTGTGTGTATTCATGAAGTCAAGGACATATGGTAGTGTGTCTGTCTGTCCATCTGTGTGTATGTGCATGTGTATGTGTATGTGTGTCTGTGTATCTGTATGCAAGTGTGTGTATTCATGAAGTCAAGGACATATGGTAGTGTGTCTGTCTGTCCATCTGTGTGTATGTGCATGTGTATGTGTATGTGTCTCTGAGTATCTGTATGCAAGTGTGTGTATTCATGAAGTCAAGGACATATGGTAGTGTGTCTGTCTGTCCATCTGTGTGTATGTGTATGACGATAATGTGTATGTGTATGTGTATGTGTGTCTGTGTATCATAGGCAAAAATGTGACATGCCAAATTCCAGTAAAGGTTAAGGTTAAGGTTTTAATAAAATCAATGTGTTGTAGTCCTAAATTTGGTGACTTAAGTCACAAAATATGACCAACAGATAATTTAACTTTTGAACACAGTACATCAGTTCTGTAGTACGCAAAATCGTGGTATCTTGTAGATTTGTAGCTGTATTGGCAGCTAAAATGTAAAATAATGAAAGTATTAAATATCGGTACTGCATTAATCCAGGACACACACAGATCTTGGATCTGTGTGTGTACCTGACATAACTTCAAAACCATGAATACGCCATATTCCATTTATAGGAAAGATAAAAGATTTCATAGTTTGGCCACTAGGAGTGCTGTTTGCAAGCCATCTTGGGCCAGGAAGTGAGGACCAGAACAGTTGAGTATAGCAGCATAAAGACAGCATACACAAAGTTACTACTCATTTTAAAATTAAAACATGATAAACCACTATTGTAATGCTTTTTTAATAACACACAAGAGTTCTTTTACACACGTTTTGTTCATAACTTATGCATACCCATACAATAAGCAGCCTTGATGTAAATCATAGCCCTCACTTTCCCAAATCTTGGGGTGTCCTCTTGCAATGTATTACCTGCAAAATGGCTGCAACTTTGTTAATCAGAATATGGCATATTAGCTTGAACGTCACTGTCAGTTTTCACATGAAGATCACAAATCACGATTGTGTTTTGAAATAACCAGATGGGGGAACTTACTTGGGCATGGTGGCAGAAAGCAGGGACGTCCCTGGAAATCATCCCCTTGTTCACAGTCTTGTCCATCATACTGAGGTACGGGATCAGTACATGACCGTGTTCGGATTTCATTCCCTACTCCACATGTTACATCACAGGATTGCCATGATGACCAAGTAGTCCAGCTACCATCAACTGTGAAAATGACATCAAATATTACTATTAGGGTGGGACGCTATATTTCTTAAATCTGGCAAAATAATTTTAAAAATGAACACCCTCTATGACATGGTTAGGGAAAAATCATGGATGGTGACCTTATAAGCCTGTATCTGAGCAAAAATTATCTTTTATCACTGAAATTTGGGAAATTTAATTTTAAAAAAGGCTGAAAGTTCCATTCTGACTTTAATTGCCATTTCTAAGTCATTCTAAGTAAGTATAATTTTAAAATGACAGTATCACCAACATGTACAAATACACTTACTTTTTGTATACTTTTTTGAATTTTCACCTGACCTACCCTATTTTCTGAAGACAACTTATCAGAAACAAACACTTTTTTTTATTTTTGCCTTGGGTACATGTACCCTGCCAATAACTCCTGATTACAGGGCCATGTCTCACATATGACAAGCATATATGATGGCTGAAGTGGCAAGTGTGGTTGAAATCACTTGTATTTTAGAGATATAGGTGGACATAGACTGACAGACACACAAACACACAGACAGGACCCATCATAATAACCTCTTGTGAGCTAAACTCTACAGCAAAAAATAACGTTTTTGGCCTGTATGACTTGCTATACATTTTCATGAATGCTAAACGTGCTTGATTTATTGGTAAAAGTCATAATATTTCTCAGAACATGTCAAATTTGAATTCTTATTTCATTCCTAACTGTATACTAACTTGGACATGGTTGTGGTTGGCACTCATCAGCATGAGTATCTGTCTGTGATTCACCGGTTACATTATTAGTTCTCTGTCTTGTCAGACTACCGCCATCACAAGTAACGTCACAGCTCCACAGACTCCACTCACTCCAGAAACCTTCACCATTCACTGAAAAATACAGAAGAGATTTATTGTGCTTACACGTTTTTTTTCTCAAAAATTGAATATTTCATCCATAAACCATGTAGTAAACCATTTTAAATAGTCTTGATTTAAATTGTCAAGGGACGGTATCCAGCTACACACATGTCAAGCATTTTCACCATTTTTGTCTTGACTATGATTCTATCTATCTATCTATCTATCTATCTATCTATCTATCTATCTATCTATCTATCTATCTATCTATCTATCTATCTATCTTTGTAAATGTGTGTATGTAATGAGTAATGTATGTATGTGTGTGTATTAAGTGTGTATGTACATGTGTATGGATGTATGCATCTATTAATCAATTAAGTAATTTTTATTTCAGAACCCCCACCCCCACCCCCACCCCAGTAAGGCCACAGGTCCAAAGAGCAAATTGTAGAAACACTTCAGTTCATCAAGGGGGATTCCAGTCTTATTTCTCATTGCAAAATAAAATAAATGATGCTAAATTAATACATGTATGATGTAATATTTAAAAAAGGTTACAAAAAACATTATCAGAAATCAAAAGTTAAGTGAACTTTATCATAATCAATCAAACTGGCAGATCAATATGCAATCATGTTGTCAAGGGTAAAGAACAACTAAAATGGAAAGTTCATGCCGTGGTATTTTCACTATAGAAATGGGGACCCCACAATTTGCGTCGTATCTAAACAATCGATGTACGCCGATCCGGGGTCATCTCAGGTCAACGCTTTTCCAGGCAACAGCGGGTTGGACTCGGACGCGGAAAAACAATTTCGTCAACGCACCGCACCGTACCGTTCCACATCTTGCCAAAAGTGCTACAACCCATTCAAAGATGCAAAGCAGATCGATAAGAGGCGACAATATAGCTCCGGTTAAATTTAGCGGGCACAACCATGGTACATGACACTGCAGTCAATGCTGATAGCCCCCGCCAATGGAAATTCAAAATAGCAATGCTTCAGGGCGACAACAAATGTAATCCCAGAGCCACTGCGCAACCGAAAATGTGCCTTCAGAGTATATGGAAAACAAAACTGGCAGCGTGGATTCCAAAAAGTGTCACTGTCAGTGAACACAATGTCAGCTCAAAGTACTCTCAATGACTATACCAAATATATAAGACAATAATAATGTTTATTGCCAGAAATTATAGGCTTACAAAACACTCGTATCTACAAATGTACAAAATATCAAAATTGACAAGTCAAACGAGCCACAAAATAAATAATGTAGACAATTACACACAAATTTCTGGCTAGGGCCACAAAAATAGTTCTAACGAACTTGTCGACCTTGTGTGTGACCCCAGTTTCGTGTAGGATCTATGGTTTGACTAAATGTTTGATTATAGTAACTTTTAGGTGTTATATTTCGACCAACTGATTCAGTTGTAATCTCTGAATGCAATATTTTTAATCGAACCACCTTGGCAACGTTTTATTTCGAAGGTCCTTATTGTTTTGAGTAGTAACATATACATGGTCTATGGATGGACGGACGTACATACTAATTACTATACTGATCATGTATTGCGAGTGCTTGTTCATGTGCAAATAACCATTCAAGCTGGGTCCCCGAGCACTGTCTAGTTGTGTATCTCATAACTTATAGTAATAGTAAAACAAGATTTTGCATTTTAAAAAAAATACATTGGGTTTCTTACAACATTTTGCAGTATACTATTTTTTTACCGTTACACTTACGGTACCAGTAGTACTGTGCCCTTCCTAGCCTTGAGATGTACGCTGGGTCCAAAAATATATATGGGTTTTATTTTATTTTTTGGTCTTTGCTTTAAATGAGAGAGTTGTTGCTCTTACCTTCAAGCTGAACTGTAACACACAAAACCAACCACAACAGTACGAAATAAAGGAAACGCTGGTCAGAAGAGACATTGAGTGCCATAACATTGTTCCGTGCTCTGAACAAATAACGTGCAGTGAATGAAGACTTGAACTGATGCCGTTTCTAAGCGGAAATGTTATGCAATCCAGTGTCAGGAATGCGTTCAGCAATGTTTTGATTTAGTCTCCACTATAAATAATTCGGACGAGTAGGGCCATGAAGATTTTAAGGGCTAGCTAGCTAGGCTAAGGACGCCATCATCACACTCGTACTATACTCCCGCGCAGAGCATCAAAAGTAGCAATTTGCAAATTTTGCTCCCTCTGCAGCATGTGCAGCGCCTCCTTGCGGTCGTTACCCGGGCTACGCACTCGGTGCATGTAATCACAAGGAGACACTACTTTGCATGCATTGCGACACGTGCAATTTGCGATGAAATGCGCTCTACTCTAATTTGAAAAAAATGTGACATTATTAGGATATTTAGAGGCACATACCGATGTCTGCGCTGGTGACTGGTAACTTAATTCGTTCAAGTATCACAGTTTTGTGGACTGTCTTTAACTCAAAAAGTTCTCGTTCATAACTAATCTACTGGATATTTCATACTCAGATGTATCATTCTTGGGTTACTGCCTTGTGAATTACATATCCTAAGATTTGTCGTAGATGGCGCACACCTTGAAATTATCACCAGTAATTTATTTTATAGAAATTTCATATTGTTTTGTTCGTCCTTGCCAGTTCTTTGCTATATATCTGCCTAGTTATTGATATTCACAGCTCGTTACTGTACTCATGTTTACTCTTTACAAACGCCAACCGGAATATTATATTTGGTTTTAGTTCACGCTCTGGTTTTTGGACTTCTGCCAATTTTCTTAATTTGAAGAGGACACACCTTTGATCTGATCTTACGGAAGACATATTTCAAGTATTTACCGAGTTTGGAGGTCATGGCGGACAATCTAGTGTTTTGGCGATAATGATTTCTGGTAGACGTTTCAACAGCATGTAGATTCTGGAAAAGCCGAATTATGGATAAACTCGCTTTAAGAACACTGTCAGACAGGATGATATTCAGTGTGCTGCTTGTTATCCTATTGGTAAACTGTATCGTCACAGCACAAGGTTGGTATGATATGCTTCAAATCTAATATCCTAGCATAATACATATCTATGTTTTGTGATAGAAAGAAAAAGAAAGAAAGAAAGAATGAAGGAAGGAATGAATGCATACATTTTCTTTTGACGTCTTTCTGTGTATAGCTAGTTGAGTGAAGATTCACCGCGAATGCTGTCATCAAGTTCTACTGACAATCTCGATAGCGGTCACGATTCGATAACAAAATAGTAACGTTGATATGGACGCTGTGAATGACAATTTAGATTGATTCGACGACTACCAGTTAGATAGTTCTATCTCAATGTTACACCGTTGAAAATCTGAAAACTCATGATATGATTTTTTTTGTCAAACAAGCTTTATTCAAGATAGATATAAGAAGTCGCATGTTATTTGTTTAAACATCTGTATGTTTGTTCTTGTCTATCATCTGGCGGTATTTACTTTGTAAATTAGGTATTATGTAGAGATTGCAATATCAATCAGGAGACATGGCGAGGTTGCCACAAATCGCAATGAGTGTATACATCCTTAACAAAACGTGACTTTCGGCTAATTGTGTGTACAGATATTATTTTCATAATTTTAATAACTCATAAATCTATTTAATGAAATTTCTGCCAACAGGCTGTACTTTTACCAATCGTGTAAATTTTAACGAGAAAAAAGCACCCTTCATATTGCCAAGTTCTGACTGCCTCTGTGTAGTTATTTCTCCAGAATGACAAAAATTTGAACCTGATAAAACATGATGCTGATAATGGGGTACATCATTCGGATAATTCTACTTCATTGTCCTCTAATGTGACCTCTGACCTCATATCAAAATATGTTGATTTTATAGTAGCATTTTATCTTTCATTCCTCATATACCTGTCAAAACCTAAATAAAATGACACAGTAGATAAATATTGTTTCTTCAGCGATAACATAAACCCGCTTCATTTGTTCATTGTATCAATGTATTTATACGCTAAATCCGTTTCTTTATTTTCCCACTGTTTCATAACACCTTGGAAATAATTGATGACGTGTGACCTATGAGAAACAAGTGTGTGTATATAACAACCTAGTAATACTACTAGTACTTAGCTACGTTGCATCGCGGCAGCAGGGAAAGACCCCGTGACCTGCTACGCTGACCACTGAAACTCGGATAAGAACTGAAGTCGTGTTGTTAGGTGTTGGATATCAAAACACGTGACCCACATTAGTTATGGTTATTTGGACACATACAGTGTTTAACGTAATCTGATGTGGGAATTCTCGATCGGCTTGATATCTTTATTTACCTCTCGAAAGCAAACGACAATATATAAAGAAAGATTTTCCTTCTATATTGCGATTTGTTTTCGATATTTCTGTTTCGGTAATTCAGTCAACTTTGATTTTGAACACAACCCTTCATTGTGCAATTCATCCGTTCCAAGCGACAACATAAGTTACTAGTCTCGGTTACCCAGACTCTCGCTCCTGGGGCTCTGCCTACGAGACCTCCCCAAGCAAGATCTTGGTGGTCTCAGAGTATAGAGCGCCCAGCCGCGAGAGTCTGGGTAACTGAGACTAACAAGCTACGTATACACGAACTTGGAGTTTGGGATTTACTATACACACAGTAAAAACTAAGGACAGACATATGAACCTAACTTTGTAAAATATTTCATTCCTCCTTATTTTCAGCAAATTCACCTCCAAGTTTTGTCCCGATACCAAATACAAATCCACAGTCTTATTATGATATGGATAAAGAGCGATTTCGTGAGAACCAGGACATTGGTATGTAACTAACAGATTAGGGACGATAGTCACGAGTCTGGCAGCGAGACTACTAATACCGCTATCATAAGTTGTTTATTGTGATTCTTACTTCACTATGGCAATGTCAATAGTGTTTTACCACGCTGCACAAATAATTTGTAAAAAAAAAAAAAAGAAAAGAAAACGCATGATTTACAACCTATATAAACGGCAACGAGATTAAGTGAATTTAAACAACTCTAAATGCTGACTAGGGTGATGTAACGAATCCATGGCTGTTAATTAATTTATCAATCGATCAATCAATCAATCAATCAATCAATCAATCAATCAATCAATCAATCAATCAATCAATCAATCAATCAATCAATCAATCAATCAATCAATCAATCAAGTGCAACCAACTATTTTTTTTTGTAATTATGAACCAATGGCTATTTGACCATGTTGACTGTTGTGATCAAGCAGAGCACTTAATCAGAATTCTTAACACATTTATGAAATGGTGAATATTTTCTTACCATCCTCACTAGGCGTTGTTATTTATACTTTAATCGCATCGGATCCCGACGATGACTGCGTTATCTTTAGTATCGTTGAAGATTATGACGTATTCTTCGAACTTCTTGACCAGAATTGCACACATGCTACTGTATCGTTAAAACAAAACTTGGATTATGAGGTAAGTTTAATTTCTATGTCACTGACATTGAGTATATAGCACAAGTGATTTTTCTGGGGGGAAAAGTGTAGTTGAGATGTGTTAAATACTCATGGCGTATGTACATGTACAGATGTACCAATTTGAATTTTAATGTCATAATTTTTTACTTTGCACTTTCACATGTATACGATTTAAGACGGACACGAGCCATAACGTGAAATGGTCTCTAGACGATGAAGTAAATTCACCGGTAAGTTACGTTATGTTCTTTCGTGTGATTTGTATATAACAGATGATGTACAACATTCCCTTGTAATTCCAATAGGACTAGATCTATTTTTTCAATTGTTCATAATTTGGAGCATTTTTAGGACAAAATATATCTATTGCAGATAAAGCAGCTATAGAAAGTTTTACTTTAGAAATTTATGGAAATTTTTTCATATAAATTACAGCTAAAACAGGTAACATATACATTTATGATAAAATTGATTATTTTGAAAATGTATGTACTAGTTGTTTTACTTGATAGATAACCACTTTTACTGTTGAGTACAGCATGGTTGTAACAAAAAGCTGAATGAACGTAAACAAATATCTCTGGACCACTGACTAAATAAGTAATTTCGCGCGACTGGGTTATGTATTATTAACATTTTTTGTTGCAGGTCGAACATCCCATCACTGTGTATGTAACAGATGTTAATGACAATGCCCCTCAGTTTATTGGTCTACCATATGCTGTACTGGTTCCTGAGGTAAGATTTGTCACTACATTATATAGAGCTCTACAAAGTAAAAGTATTATATCAGAAAACCGTGCAATGAATCTGCTAATTGATAAGTAATCTATTAGCATGAGAACATGTCCACTTCAACATGTTCAAGGGACTTAGATATTTTAACAGCGAACGAGCATGCGCACAACGCTAACAAAATAGCAAACTTTTAAGTAACTTGTTTTATTATACAATTTTTGCCAGGCTATGGGGGCACGAGTAAACGTTTATATTACTCTAAGGCCTGGCTGTTGTGTTCCCAAGGTTGTAGTAAGCCAAGGGAAAGTTGCTACATAATGACACTAGGGGTCATTCAATGTCTTGTTTCCCATTTTAAATTTTGTTCTTTATTCCCATTTGTTGGTATAAGGATCATGAGATATATACAGCGATATATAGTTTTACTGTCGAAGATAATGATGGAACAAGTCCAAATAACGTGGGATCACTGACAATGTATGAAAACAATGTATGTATTATTTACATTGTCATTTATTATTTTAAATAGTTTGAACAACTATTTGTTGTTCCCAAAACATTACTTTGTTAAGCCAGGGACAATACGATTGACCTAAGGGGTCTTGTCACTTCGAGTCAAGACGAGTAGTGACAA